>NW_027176285.1:2859795-2867295 GCF_023349555.1 Cebidichthys violaceus
TTTATTTTTCAGGCGATTCAACGCTAATAAAAACATAGTTATGTATATTATATTCTTACAACAGATTACCCAAAATCGCACACACTGGACCTTTTTTTAAGCCAATTTACCTGTGAGAACCTGAACTAGAATGAGCTTCAGTGGGCTGCAGCTGCCTTCACACATTACAGTCATTTACCATTTTTTTTCCGCTCAAGGTCTTGCCTCGGCAGTGACCTACGGAACCTTGATTTATTTTTTTGAATGGAAATACATTTTAAGCAGATTTATGATGCCCCCATCTGCCTACCCATTGAATCTTAAAGCTCTATAATGGAAACAAGGGCTTTGGGATTAAAACATGTTTTAATTTCCATAAATTATGGGCTGAAATTGACATTTTTAAAAGACATTTGAACTTGATTACACCCGCTCAAAGCACGGGTGTAATTAATAACACTAATAACGGCTGTGTTCCATTCAGGTGATTCATTAAGCCCATGCCAATGAGCAGGCGTGCATAACACCAGAACTGGATCACCTGACTTGGAATGCAGCCGTGACTGAGGTCGTTAATGAACTGTGCTTTTCCCCGCTCTGGCATGTCAAAAGGTCGTCTCTGTGAAAGTGGCATGTCAGACGATGATTGCAGATGTAGAGCGCAGTGGGTAGAACGTAGGAAAATGGGCCTGAATGCTCATCGCTTGGCTAAAGTCCAAGCCTCCAAAAGGAGCAGATGGGTGTGTTTTTGAAATTTTAATAAAAAAAAAGACAACGGTGAAGACATTAATGAGGGCCGCTAAATGTCATCTGGCGTCTTCAACATCTGCCGTTTCCACAGGCGTCCGCCGGTGCATTCGGGTGAAAAGGAGCAGTTAACAGGGAAACCAGTTGATCCATAACACCAGCGCTGTGACCCCCCCCCCCCCCCCCCATCATCGGGCCCTGGTTCCTCCTGCGGTGGCCGTTCAGCATTCCGCCCGTGCCTCAGATTTGACAAATTTACCGCACCTCGTTAAGTAACGCGAATTATCCTCTTAATGGCCGGCACTAATTAGCTAAACCGTCGTCCTGTTACATTGTCTCTTCACCCAGGAGTGATTCCACTGTTCTAATTACTGTTGGCGGCGATGCATTTAACGCAACGTCTCTTAAAGACTGTTTCCTTATTGCCGACGTGGTCAGGTTCTTGGTAGAAGTGGCGGAAAATTCAAGCCAAGCCTTTAATAAACAGTCTTTCCAGGAAGAAAAAAAACCCAAATACCCTTTAAGAGTGTAAATGTGAACATATGAGTGTTTGTGTTTGTAGAAAGTGTATATCCTTCCACAGAGACACCCTCTGCATTAGCCTTTTCTCTTTCGTCCTATACGCTCTACGATTTAGAGGTTCTGCTCTATTCCTCATCTCTGCTGCAGCTTTCAACTTCAGTGATGGAAGCTTATATTGACCCATAAATAAGCTATACTGCTCTGCCACATCCAACAAAGTGCTCTCAGAAATGATCGACTCTGTTCCCTGTTACCTGGAGATGTGGAACGGAGAGACGGCAGAGAATTAAATTTGTTTAGGGGGGGGGGGGAGCTTCGAAAACAGGACACAATAATTTGTTGTTGTTTTTTTTTTCCAATTTATTTGATGTGAATTGGGTTTAGATAGCTCACACGCTGCATATCAGTCGGCAAGCAGTTCAAAGCAGTTTTCGTATATATATATATATATATATATATATTCGTACATCGTCAGGTCTTTCTTTGAATCCTCGGACGCCTCCCAGATGTGCCTTTCTCAGCAGAACTCTGCACTTCAGTCCATTGCAAGCATGAGAAACCGCCAGTCGCACCACGGTAAGGTCGGACAACGGCTCGACGCCAGAGTGAGCTCGTGAGGACGGTTTCACGGATTGCGCGGCACTACCAGACACAATCTGCCGTTGCAATATAAGTAGCGCAACAGATGAGCATTTAAGTCTGTTAGAAATGTTAACAGTCGGTTACTCTGATGTTCCTTCTGCGGTGCAGAAGCCTCGAGAGTTTCAAGTTAACGACGTTGTTCCTTATCGGGTTACAAAGGACGGCATGCACAGGTCTGCTGTGCGATTGGCCTATCGCTAGATGGTTACTGGCTCCTGGAGCTAAACACCGGACCCCCCCCCCCCCGTCCTTCCTTGATACACATTTATCAGATGTTGGAGCGAAGCTGCTGTGTTTAGATCTGATTCATGGTGCTGCGTCACTGTTGAGGAATGCAATTTTGTATTTTGTGACCAGGCAGAGTCAGCACGACCCACTGCTCTACAGCACAGAGAGACGGCACATTCGAGAAGCGTTCATAATCAATTACGCACAACAAGCTTATTTTTTTTGACATGCAAAGTATTTCACAGGATACACAGTGGACTCAAATAGAGACTTTTGTAACCTAACAAGTGTCGAATAACAGGATAATGGTGAGCGCTAAGAATGAAAGCGGAAGTGTTTAGGTTGAAAAGCTTTAGAGCCGCTGGTAGGTGGGTGTCGCTGCCCTTTGGGCGGAGCCGGGATAGCGGTTTCCTCCTGCTTCCAGCCTTCACAGTAAGATAAGATAACCGTCAAGGTTCCTCCACCAACGGCAGAGTTTCTTTCCCCCCAAAAGCCGGGAAGATTCCCAGAAATCCCGAATATCGGACTGCAGATGAGTAGAAACGCACGGTAATGATGTGGAAAGCCGCAGAAGAGCTAAACTTCGGGGAAACAAAGGGATCACCGAGAGGGATTTTTTTTCTTTGAGCCGCCTTTCCTTGTCGCCGGTGATTGATCTTCCTCTGGCCATGCAAGCAGTGATTAGGACACTTTCATCAAGTTGTTTCTGCCCTTGACAATTCTCTCCTTTTCTCCCCCTCGTATCTGCGTCGCTTCCTTTTCGTCACTCATCAATTACGACGTCGTTTAATGAGCTTGCAAGTACAGCATGTACCCCGTCCGCCCCTCGCATCGGCCTCGGCGTCGATCTTTCCCTTTTTGACACGTCGTCTATACTCTTTGTCCCTTTTGCCCCCTGCTTGTCTCCCATCTGTCTCGAGCTCCATACCAATCGGCCTCTCCATCTTTCCCCCTCTGCCGTTTGTCATTTATTCTCTTTCTGCTCTTCACTCTCAATGTCTCAATCCGCCACATCTGCTTTTAAATCTCTGACAGTAACGTGATCCCTGCGTTATTTCGGGAGGTTGGTGATCATCATCACTGCCGATCTATAATCGACTTATCTTCTGAACTAAGGCCGTATGTCCGCTACATTTCAGACAAATACTTTGATATCCTACGAACAAACAAAGTGGTGGAACATAAGCTCTATGCAAATGAACTTTATGTGATAATCTCTTAGATTTGTGTCACAGGTATTAAGCGCTCGTTGGGCATTTTGTCTGCATCTTTGGTATTAAACTCTCATATATCTTTGTCTCTTCATCTTATGTCTCCAATAGGAAACAAACTGCTACTTATGTAAAGCAACACAGGTTTTATTCAAAGAAAGAAAAGCAAGGCCCCCAGGTGCAGCAGCATCAGCCTTTCAAAGGGAATGGGAGGTGACATTTCATTCATGTTCGGCCAAAACACACCTGTGTTTAATTTAGAGACTAAATACAACCTGTTTGGCCCTTGCACCTTACTCTGCGGCAAACATTATTTAACTAGCTAAAGTGGATTTGGACGTGCCCTAGATGCTAGATTAAGTCTTCCAGACGTAGGTAAACCTCACCCTGTTGGTACTCGTGGCGTTTTGCTCGCTTGTTCACACGGCTGTCGGTTCAAGTCGGTCTATTCTGCAGCATCGTCTGGCACCACGCGTCGGCCAATACGAGACGGTTTATTCATTTCTTTGCTTTATGGACGTTTGAAATGTCTCTCTGTAAGCCCGTAGCTTAGGACAGTAAATATAGAGGAGGCGATTTCATTGTTGCGGCATAATAAAAAGGAGAGAGAGAGAGAGAGAGAGAGAGAGAGAGAGAGAGAGAGAGACTGGAAAAGATAAATAGAGACGGAAGAGAGACGAGCACATAGAGAGTGAGAAACCGAGTCCATTAGCTGCTATTAATTACCTCTGATTGGTATTCACAGACTAGCTGCTTCTGAGCCTCAGAGAGATCAATTCTCCACTCTGGATCGCAGTCAACACACACACACACACACACACACACACACACACACACACACACACACACACACACACACACACACAAACAAACACGTTCTCATTCCTTTGGCCTCTCTTGTATTAATGTGTCTTTAACACATTCCCTTTCTGATACGAACAAATCTGCTTTATTTCAGTTGCACTGTGTGTCACGTTGCTTTTTTTAAAGTTTTGGGTTAAGTGCCAACCAGATGGCAGGATAGCCGGTCTGGCTTATCCAGTATGGGGTTTCACACTCTGCGAGTTGTCGGTGCCTTTGTGAAGTTGTGTTGCCCCCCCTTTTCATACGAAAGATATGGAAGATTATCTCCTTTTTTAATTGCTGGCCTTGTCTGCTATGCGCCCAGCTTTATCAAACGTGATTTGTATTCATTAAATTCATTCATGCGTTCGTTAAAAAAAAAAAGAAACAATATTCAAAACCATTAATTTACTAATGCATTGGCCAATTGTATTAAACAACTATGAATTGACGCCTTTTCGTCCTCATCAATTATCGTCGTAATTAAAAAGTGTGGTTAAATCCATGCATTAGAGCATATCGCTCACTTTTATAAGATAAATGTGAGCGATATGCTCTCGTTTTGTTCTCCATTACCTTTCCTTAATACATCCTATTACTTTTACTGAAGCAGTGACCCTAGTTGCCCCATGAAAACCAATTAACTCATTGTCAACTTATTCATTCTGTAAAGCATGTTTGCACATTTTCAGTTTTAGAGGCAACCCAATTTCCTGGACTTAAAAAAACAACAAAAAAAAACAAAGCATCGGCCTCACTTCAACAACACCAGAAGTCAAAGTTGGCCTCACACTTGGATGTCAAACTTGGGAACTGTCTCGAAGAGAAGTCGGAGGATGGGACAATATTAGCCATTTGATTCGAAAACATTGTCGCTCTGGTTAGCTTCAAAATCTGACAGTTACAGCACGTCTTCCCCAGGTGGGGGGAGTCTTTCAGCTCCGTGTCCAGCTGCAACTTGGATCTCGCTTCGTCTCCATTCTGTCACGAAGGCAGAGTGTGGAGAACTTGAAGAGGCGGAGTGAACAATTGCAGATTAAACAAGATTGAACACTGTGGAGGGTTTTTTTTTTTTGTCTTTTTGTCAAGAATCCCCCCGTTGTCTTGTCATAGTTAAGCTTTTCATGCTCAGGAATGAGTTACAGACGGCAATAATAGGCTGTCCTCGGCAAAGAAACTACGCCTACAAGGATGTGCTGATATGAGACGGAGAAAAGTCTCTAGAGAATAAAATCGTACTGCTTTGCCACAGTGCAGATGCTCATTTCTCTTACTCTCTTTGTTATCATGTTGCTAATACTTTCCTTGCTCTTTTACTTTGTGGGTGTTTCCCTGTCGCATCTAAATCATTACAGGTTATTTTCTGAGTTCAAACATTCATTTTGCAGAATAATGTATGACCGAAACTCTGGGTCGCAATCATTGACTTGCAACTGCCTCCCAAACTGCAACTGACTGCACTACTGGCTTCGGCGTCTCGGACTACAACGTGTCTCTGCGCTCATCTGTATTTATGAATCGCACAGGCTGCCATGACTTAATAAAGAGGATTGCCGTACTCGAAAAACGAGAATTTTTGCAACTCCCAATGTCTCCCAACTCCGCTCGACCCCATTTAAATGGACAGCTAAATGACACCGGGCCTTTTATTGAAAGTGAAACGGTGAAGTCTTGGATAATCTCGGTGCAAAACTCGGAAGACAAAAGTGCGAGGCTGCGCTCCCACGCAGAGCGACGTTTAACGGCTTCTGCTGAGCCAACTTCAACCCCGGACATCTGGCGGACGGCCAGACTCAAACACACAGACCACGGTCACCCCTGGCAGTAAAACCAAAAAAAACAAAACAAGTTTGAACTGCTAATAAATCTCCATGAAACATGAAATAGTGATGGATGCTGCTGAGAACGGACAAGATAGAGTTATGAAGACTACGCGCCAACAGAAGGCAAGAGAAGCCGTGGTTGGGAATGAAGCGTCTCAGGAGAACGATCTGTGACTTTCGGTTGTGGGAGATGCTTTCAGAGATATAAGTGGTCAGCCGATTAGAACACAGTTTTAGAACCGCTTAAGCTGGATTTTATTGAACTGGCCTTGACAAAATCGACGCCCATTTTTTTTTTTATTAGTAGACCAGCATCAACGGTCGACAGAGGGACATCGGGTTCAGCCGACTTTTATCACCAAATACATGGCCTGGAATGAGGTTGAGCAGTATGCTCTTAGCTAGTCATATTAGCAGTTTCCTCTTTCTTTTTGGCTTTCAGGTAGTGGGCGTGGTTTATCAATTAACGCGGTGGCTAAGGCTTCTGGGTAGTAGCGTCCATCAGGTGATTTTTTTTTTTTTGGTGCTGAACATCTTTCAGATTGAGAGACTTGACACCTGAGCCACTCTTGAACGTCTGTTACCTCCATCTTTGTTTAGTTACGGACCAACAGCAGCAAAATCTTCAGAGACGACGCGCTCGAACGTGATCGGTCAATACTACTCGGGCTAAAAACGGCATCCCGATCTCTGCCAATATCCACCTTATCCTCGTCGCCTACAGGTTCCTCTACCCGAACACATCTGAAGTCATAGAACTTCACGACTAGAACGTCCGTTATTGGGTCAGCCTGCGACAAAATCGGCGCAGCCTCTATGTCAACGTGCCGACAACCAACTCATGGATCACCCTCCCAATTCCTCCCCTCGTCACTCCCCTGCCTCACCCCCTTTTGCGATTGTCTGACGAAAAGGAAGAGCTTTTTTTTTTCCCTTTTTGTGTTAAGCACTTGGAAGAAATCTGCTGTACAAATACGCTTGCCGTGCCGCGGCGTGCCTTTCTGTACACTATCCTGTCGTCTTGTCATATCTGGTTTTTATCATCTCTTGGAATCAATCAGGGCTTGTGTCCACCCCGCGCTGCTTTTGAAGCTCTGCCAAACAGAAGCGTTGGGAAGCGTTTGTCCTCCCGCTGTCGCTGCGTGGCTAACGAAAAAAGCCCAGTTTGAAGCGTGGTGTACTTTGACAGTAATTGCGTTTGTGTGTGTGTTTCCATTAAAACTGTATTCCCGCCATGCTGTGTGTTGAAGGCGTGCTGTCATCAAGCACTTCCACTCTGTTGTGACTAAAGAGAAAAAAAAGAAAATGTGTTGCTTTGAAGAGAGGTCCGCGGTGGAGCAGGCCGCTTTAACATAGCAGAAAATTAGCCGGCGCTCTCTCTCTCTCTCTCTCTCTCTCTCTCACAAAGGCCAGCGAAGAAAGTGATGAGAGATTTAAGAGAACAAGGGAGAGGGGACTGGAGATGGGAGAGAAAGTCGAAGAATGAGGGGAGGGTGGAGGGGGGA
>NW_027176285.1:2872295-2877295 GCF_023349555.1 Cebidichthys violaceus
AAGTTTCTTTTTTAAATTTTGAGACCAACAACTTCATGACAGTAATGACACACAGAAAATAAACTAGAGGATCAGGATTGTTATGCAATTCATATTGCATTTTATTTTGGAACCAACAGTTGTTTTTAAATACATAGTCCATATGACTGTATGTATTTATGACTAGTGCGCCCCTTAATGACGACTTCTGTGTGAATACCACAAGCCGTCGTTCACACACACAGTTGAATGATGCAATGTTAAAGGTTCCATGTCTGAGAAGAACTCCCATCACCCCCACACCCCTCTCTCTGTTTCCCAGGCAGACAAGACACATATGGATAAGGTGTGTGTGTGTACATTGTGACTGTAGATACAGGGAGGGGGCGGGGCTAAGAGAGGGAGAGAGGGCGACGGAGGTAGGGGGAGGGGTTTGTTTATTTCTGTTGTGTTTTGTGATGGTAACTGCGCCTCCTTAGCCCACAGGAGGAGAAAAAAATAAAGCAGAGAGAGAGAGAGAGAGAGAGAGAGAGAGAGAGAGAGAGATGATGCTGAACAAGGGAAGATGGTTGGCGGTATGAGCGGCGGCCGGGAGACGGGAGACAAAAGCGGCAAAGGAGGGAGGGATGGACGGACACACGGACGGGTAGAGGCAGAGCGAGCGTCGGTCTGCCGCTCGTCGCCCAAACAATGAACGCGCTGTGGTCGCTGCCGGCAACGCATCGCCACGGCAACCGGAGCCAGAGGGGTGCGCACTGAGCGAGAATGGCAGAGAAAGAGAGGAGGAGGATGAGAGGGGGGGGGAAGGAGGAGAGATGGAAAGAGAGAGAGAGAGAGAGAGAGAGAGAGAGAGAGAGAGAGAGAGAGAGAGAGAGAGAGAGAGAGAGGGTTTCTTCTTCCCCCCAATGGACAGATCCTTCCTCTGTGTGTGTGTCCTTACGTGTGTGTGTGTGGCTGATCATGTATGTGTGTGTGTGTGTGGTCGCTGTGTGTTGGCGCCCACTTGTCTGACACTATGATCTTCTGCAACCATCTAGGTGAATACAAGAAGGATGAGCTGCTGGAGGCGGCGAGGTGAGTACCAGACCCTTCATATGCTTTTTCCTGCTTTGTGACATCCTTTTCATGTCTCTCCTTTCCTGCTTCCTCGTTCACCTGCTCAGTTCTTTGGCTCCCTCTCCTCTCTTATTTCCATGCTTACTTTCTTCTCTGCTCCTCTCCAGTTTCTGTTCTCTTTCCCTTTTCACTCCCATCTTCACGTTTGTCCTTGTCCCCTTTACTCTCCTCCGTTTCCACTGTTTCGTCTCATTTCCTCTTCATATTTTCATAATTTTCCTCTCGTTTTCTCTTTTGTTCTTCTTTCTATGTTCATCCTTCTTCCATCTTCTCACTTCTTTGTTACCTCCTCTTCCTCTCTGCTTTGATTCACTTATGTTTTCTGTTTCCGGTCCTTGTTTTGTTTTTTTATCCTCCCCTCTTGTTTTCTTGCTTCCTCTCCTTTCTTCATTCTTCATTTCCTGTCTTTTCCTCTGTCATCCTTCTTCCTTGTTTCCTCCTCTGGATTCCTTTTCTGCCTTTTTCCCCTTTCTTGTTTTCTCTGTCTTTCATTTCCTTTCCTCATCCTTCCCCTCACTCGCCCCCCCCCCCCGCCTCCGTTTCTTATCTTGTTTCCTTTTTCTTTCCTTTCTTCTCTTCTCCCTCCGTTTCTTTATCTCTTGAGCTTTCTTCTCTTTTGTTTGTATTCCATCATCTGCTGCCGCCTTCGATTTCCCTTCAACTTGCATTTCTGTGTGTCAAATGGTTTATTACTCGCTCCTTCTCTCCCTCCATCTCTCTCACACACACACACACACACACACACACACACACACACACACACACACACACACACACACACACTTACAGTCAGCTCCTACACTAGTCATGTTTTTCAGATTGAGAGAACATGTGGGCCAGGGACACTTGTGTATTTTGGAGGCATGTTATGGTTGCAGGCAGTGCATGTGGGCAAAGTGTTTGTGTGTGTGTTGCATGTGGAAATGGCATAGCTTTCATTTGGGAGTGTGTGTGTGTGTGTGTGTGTGTGTGTGTGTGTGTGTGTGTGTGTGTGGGGGTGGCTGAGCACTCAATGCCTCAACAGCCTCTCTTTCTCTCTCTCTCCCAGGCGCACACACACACACACACACACACACACACACACACACACACACACACACACACACACACAAGGAAGCAGCTGGCTTAGCATAGCAGTACCCCAGTGTATTGTGGGGTCATCAGGCTGTTTAAGTGTGAACTGTGAACTCAGTGTGCCTCTATCACAGCTGAGCCGCTGACTGGCTCATCCCCAATGTCATTTTTCAGAGGAATTTCTTTACTTTTTTGTTGTTGTTTGCTCGAATAACTCCCACACATTATAGGATATCGTTTTTTTTTTCTACAATGTTTTTTTTTTTCCCTTTTTATTTGTGTCACAGATAGCACCTTTCCACAGTGGTGCAGAAGAAGAGTCGAGCTGCTGCACAGCGAGCCCGCCTCTGTCCAAAGGTGGCAATCCGCTGCTCAGTGCTTCCTCTTCACTCGACAAACACGAGAGTGCCGTCAGAATAGTTCTCGTTAAGAAACCACATCCACTAGGCCTTAATATTTCTGGGTTCTTGCTTTTGATTCATATAGTTGATTGACTAGAAGATGCCGAGCTGTGCTGTCCAAAACATCTATGAAACAAGCGTGACAAGCACGCTCAAACATACCGCTGTGTGTCCCTCGTCCCTGTTAAATCCTCAAGATGCTTGCATCGAAATGAAGGCTCCCTTGTGTAAGGCTACCAGAGGCAGGATGCAGCTAGTTGAGCAAAAAAAAAAAAAAAAAGGGGAGGGGGGGTAAAAGAACGAGGGAGGAAGGAAGATGCAGAGCATTGGAGGTTAAGGTGGAGAAGAAGAAAGTGAGGGTGGAGAGGGAGGGGGAAAGGTGGACAGCTTAGATGAGAAGCGAGCGAGAGGGTAAAAAGGGTAGGAGAGCAGCAGCTAGGAAAAACAGGAAGAGTGAGAGGAGGGATGGGGAGGATGTGAATGTCTCTTTTGGTCAGTGAGTGAAAGAAAAAGAATGAAGGAGAGGCCCGACCAACCAACCTGAAAACAAAAGTAAAAGGAGAGAGGGAGAGGAAGGGATGAAGAATAATCCCTTTCTCTCCATCTGACAGCTTCTCCCTTTACGGCTGTCACGGGGATGATGGTTGGACTGGCCGCTGCCTTGGCAACGCACTCTCCTGGTGGTCAGTCAATGACAGGGCAGTGAGCCTAGGAACCAGGAAGCACAGCCCAACAACATAAACAAAGTCTTAACTCTACCGCGGCTAGGCTAAATGGCTTTTCTCTAACAGATTTGTTTAGCTTGTTGCGGTTACAAGAAAACACACACACGCACACACACACACACACACACACACGTCGATCCATCCTTGAAACATTCCTTTATGTCATTCTGTTCCTGCAGATGAAATTCTTCTTCTTTTTTTTCCCCTTATCTCATTCCTCCTCATTTTCTCCCCCACACTCTCCTTGGCGAGGAACAGTGCTAATCCTCCAATGGCGTTGGATGTTTTCTATCTAATGTGTGTGTGTGTGTGTGTGTGTGTGTGTGTGTGTGTGTGTGCACCTTTTGCAGGAGTGGAAACGAGGAGAAGCTAATGGCCTTGCTCACTCCGCTCAACGTCAACTGCCACGCCAGCGACGGCCGCAAGGTGAGATGAAAAGAGCGCAAAAAAAAATAGGAAAGTGAAACGACGGCTGTTATTGACGTCTGTAGGGGCTCCGTTGTGTCAAGCGTTCTTAGTGGCCTTTTGTTGGTTGTTGGAACAAATAGATGGAGACACAAACCCCTTCAGTGAATAATTTAGCGCTCACTCTGAACAATAGCAGCGCAGAGGAACACGGTAAAAACTCTTTTTACCGTCCCTGACACCAAAACAATTATGACAGCGGATGGCAGATTTGAATTGTTGTTTCTCTCCTGTTTTTGTTCTGTTGAGTGAGGAACATACCAAAGGTGCAGATGTTCTTTATTTAGTACATTTGGTCTTTGCTTGTTGGCAATTCCTGTGGTTCACATGTAATAGTTTCTTCAGATGAATTTGTTTTTGAAGGGTGAGCTGCAGCAGTGCAGGACAGCACTACACAGAGTTTACACACAGAGATATATATATGTATCGCGTATTATAGTATTTTTTTTTTGATTCAGAGCCTTTTGCCGTTTGCGTGAACCTGAACCTCTTAACATACACAATCAAGATAAGCAGCTGCTCACCCGGCCTTGTGTCGAGCCCGACGCCTCCGACAGCAGCCTTCATCAGTTTTTCATGCATCATGCAAAAGAAGCAAAAAAACAACAACCGATGAATGCATTTTTCTGAGCATCACAAACGCTCTGATGTTGCACTTTGTCTCGTCACTATTTGAGGCTTAGCGTAGAATGAAAGTAAAAAGAAACTAAAGCAAAGTTCCTAGAGTCTGCGAGTCTCTTGTGTTAGATGAAAATAATCTATTTGTAATTAGCTGTATGTTGACAAGAACCACAAATGTGAGTTTAACAGCCAGTTAATGGTGCACTTGGGAGTTATTGTGGCGTCATTAGATTTGCAGAGTGAGACTTTTTTGTGACCGTGGCATCCGCTCATGCGTCCCCCGGGGGAGTCCCGAGTCTCGGGTTGAGCTCCGCTGGGTCACGGCACCACATCTGGCTCATTGTGACTAATTAGGCCCCGGGATGAATGAGCGCATATCCCACACTCCCTGCGGTCCTCCATACAGCTCTCTCCAAATAAGGGAAGACTGCTGCCGACTAGACCTGCAACCATCAGTCGACGAATCGATCAACACAAAGTCATTTTCACTTCTCAGGCTAAAAGTGGCAGAAAATAATGTTTTCAGTCCCTCAAATATGGACATTTCCTGTTTCATATCATGTTAAAGGGAACATCTTTGGTGTTTGGAACGACAAAACAAGCCATTTTAAAGACGTCA
>NW_027176285.1:2882295-3077295 GCF_023349555.1 Cebidichthys violaceus
TCTGAAAAGGATGTCTTGATTAAAAGAGACAAATTAATTTGCTAATTGATGCTCAAACCAATGCTCGCTGCAATAATATGTGGTTTTATGAGCAATTTAAAGGGAGACTATTGGCAGAAAATGTGCTCGTTTTTAAATTGTTAAGAATAAAAAGACAATAAGCAGTTTAAACAGACTAGTGAATGAATTCACAGCTTTATGGGCTCCATAGGAAATTGTTTGGTGCAAAGTTAAGACACGACATCACGCGCTCGTGTAAACGACGCCGAACTAAAATGGTCCAAATGTGGCCCGTTTCACCCTCGCAGATAGATCACGTCTCATTGCTATGGCAACTGCTGACAGCTAGCAGTCACCGTTGTCATGGGAACAGCTTGACAGGCTCGTAAAGAGAATAGGAAGCGAAATGGGAACGTCACAAAGAAGGAACCGACACGGTGCGGATCACCCCCCCCCGTGTTCTTTCAACACGCTGTTGTTGAATCTGCGTGTGTGAGGGACGTCTGTGGTGGTCCGACTCATTCTTCATGACCTTTTTTTAATTATTTTTTTTGCTGTTAGATGACCAAGTATCTAGTACAGGAGGAGGCATTGCAGCTACCGGTCAGATGGATGATGTTCCTATGGAGGGGGAAGGGAAACATAAAAAAAGAAGACAAATGCTACCGAGGGAAGTCGGACAGAAAGATTAGTATTGCCTTCCGCATCTCTCCCTCCCTCTTTCATTTTCCTCCCGTATCTGCCTCCTTCACCTCCCCCCCTCCTCCACACCTCCACAGAAAGGCTTTTAGGTGATTAAAACATAACAGAATGTTTTCAATTTTATTTTATTTTTTTATTGCTATTGTTCACTTTCGGCGTGTCACTGTGAGTGCCGACTCCCTCTCTTTGAAATATCTTCCACTAGGTTTTTTCCACCGCCGGGCATCATATGTCATCATGTATCAAAGCACTTTATGGATAGAAACACCAAGGATTGGACACTTGCACCCAAAGAAGAACAAAAAAAGCTGAAATATGTGCCGTGAGCCCAGAGGGCTCTCGTTCCCACATCTCTCTGCGTCTTGAATACATATTTCATTTTTGTCATTTCACAGTCGTAAACTGCGAACTGTCGTAAACAGCCTAATCCACATTCTCTAAACTCGCAGCGCTGGCAGCAGCAGAAATATTACGCTCGTGTAAACACGGGGACGTTTGAAGATCCTTCTTTTGGGCTCACTGTAGTGCTGCTGCACTTTCTTCAAAGAGCCTTCGTTAAAATCAATTTCTCATTCTTTTCCTTCTCCGCGCTTCTGAAGGGTCGCTGTGTGACCTTTCAAATAGTAAAAACACTGCAAAAAAAAAAAAGCAAACAAAAACATCTTTGCGTCATAGATTCAGTGCACCGGGGGGGAAAGAGAGAGAATGCTGCAGCGGACGGAAGTTGGAGGATGTTTGAATGTATTCTGACCAGATAGATGATGCATCATGGGACACGCTTTTGATTATTGGTGGCTTATGGCTGCTGAGGTCACAGCAGAGGATCACAATACAACTTTCAGCTGGAGCTGCTTTTATATGACTTGAATTTAAATGAGCTGGAGAAGACAGGACTGACTCACTCACACACACACACACACACACACACACACACACACACACACACACACACACACACACACACACACACACACACACACACACACACATACACACACAAATGCATGTACCCACTGCTCTCACAGGGTTGACAGATTGAGGAGGTGGAGCTTAAACCCAGTCTGACCCTGGCAACAACATCATAGCGATGCAACAGTACATGCTCTGTGCGTGTGCGTGTGCGTTTGTGTGTGTGTGTGTGTGTGTGTGTGTGTGTGTGTGTGTGTGAGTGTGTGTGTGTGGCCCCTAACTGATGACTCACTGGCAGCCAGGTTTAAGGAGGTTTATTAGTATGTAAATGTACTGAGGACCTGATCACTGTTTTTTTTTTTCCCCCCTCTCGTTTTATTTATATCCACAATTTGCACGAACAAGTTTGCAGGACGACACTGCATTTCAATTGAGGATGATGACTAACCGTGTAGCATGTCCTGGTCCTTCCTAATGCTGCTGTCACATCCTGTAAATATGAGTGTACCATCTGTCCACCCAGCTCTGCCTCACCGCCCCGCCGCCACCGCTGCCGCTGCTGCTGCTTCCCATCTGAACTCAGAGATCACTGAAGATGATCTATTCTTAAGGATCGCCTCTGACATCTGGCCACAACAACACTGAGCAGGAGATGGGCTCAAAGAGAAATGGCTCCGTTTTTCACTTTTAGTCTGATTGAAAACCCTGTTTTCATGTTTTTCAGACAGAAGTTGAACCTTTTCCTTCTGTGACAAGAGGTCCAGTATTGTGTCTTGTGTAACGTTTGAAAACCATTCCGCATAATATACTAAATAGGCAGCCAGCAGTGAGAACATGATCAGTTTTCTTCATGTTGTTTGTAAAAAAAAAAAAAAAAAAGTTGTCAGTTTGCAAAGCAGCGCTTTGTAAAAATGTTTCTTAACGTTGCCATGGTTTTGCATCATGGCTTATGAAATAATGTTGTGGTCTGATTTGTGAAGGAGAAATCTTTTTCAACGTTATGAATAAGTGACCTGTGAATCACCTTGTTATTGGCTTCTTAACAGAAAGAAACGCCGACACCAGCGTGTTGATCACTCAGCTTCTGTGTTTTTGAGGCTGTAAAGTGTAAAGTTGTCTCCTTACAGCTGACTTGCTCAGATTGGTGTTGGGGGTGTTGGGGTTTGAGTTGGTACGTTGGATGCAGATCATCCCACCAACATCTGCTTCTAGTTGACAGGAGTCACAACAGCTGCCCCCCCCCCCCCCCCACCACCCCCCTGCAGTCACGACTTGTGTTCATCTCTCAGAGCATAATGCTGATGTCATCAGAATCACTTGGGTTGCGATGATTCCGGAGCCGCTGACACAGATCATGTCACCCAAGGAAGTGGAGTATAGTTGAAAAAAAATGAATTTATGATGGAACATCTATGACTTTTCCATTTCATTACGTTATTGAAATTAGGTGGAATATAAAGGTATACAATGTATCCATGCGTAGGTTATTGTTTTTAAGAGGAAGGATGCTCTGCTGGCTCACTCTTTGTAAAATCTTCAAAATTAAAGGTGGCATTTCTTTCAAAAAAAAAAAAAAAACAGCAGTCATGTAGCAGAAATTTTAACCACGTTTCCAAAAAAAAAAAACCCAGCAGAACAAAATGCAAACTATTGTACCATTATGCAAATATGCAAATAACCGGTTGGTCAGATTTTCTGGAATGTGGACCGACTTTTCTAGCTCGACCCAGACAGACTGTCTCTGAAGACTGCAGGGCCGCCTGTGTGAACGGGACGTTTCTAGCTAGCTCCTGTGTGCTCCTCTAAGAACTCTCAGATCCGCCCGCTCCCATGTAGCTGCTTTAATCCCAGTCCTATTCACAATGTGATCCCTGGTACGTCCAGTGATGTGAAATGGCTGTTCTATCATGACTTTGAGGCGTAGGTAGAGTGGGTGTCACTCCAGCTATGAAGAAGAATGGCCTTTGCTGAGAGCGTACAGAGGAAGCGCTGCGTGGAGAACTGAAGCCATCTCGCCTCAGTCCCGTCACGAAGCATTCAGAGCTGCAGCTTTGGTGAAAAATGGAGTCGGGCTTTAGAACCGTGGACTGATCCATTTTTCTCTCTTACCTTTAAGAAATGTTGTACATCTGGCTGCTCAGTCAGAACCAGAATGTGTTCCTCCCAGCGTCCTGTGTCTCAATGATATGCTGCAGTGCTGTAGAACAAACGTGGGCTAACATTTGCCTTCATGTTTTTCTCCCTTGTCTCCCCCCTTCCTCTCTTTTTTTTTTTTTTTTCCCTCTCCCCTTGCTCTTTTGGTCCCTCGTTGTCTCTCTCTGCGTTACCTCCTGTCTCTGTAGTCCACTCCGCTTCACCTGGCAGCAGGATACAACAGGGTGAGGATAGTTCAGCTGCTGCTACAGCATGGAGCAGATGTTCACGCCAAGGACAAGGGGTACGTACAATTAAATGAAAGTTTAAACCGATGCATGATATTTCAGTGGTAGTTGGTAGCAAGCAGGCCGGTTAGTATTTGTTTAACGGTGCTTTCCGTCTCTGAGATATCATCGGAAAAATTCCTCGCTACGTGATTGGACGAGAGCACAACACTCGCAGGGCTTTCATTGGCTCTCCTCTAATTTAAAACGGGCGGCAAAACTGATAATGTTGCAGAGTTTGTCCTGCGTTATGCATCAGAATTATTTTCTGGGCCATGCAATGAGACTTGATTCATTTTGATTATGGGTGTTAGCATGTTAGCATTCTGGTGGTAGTGTTTAGCTCAAACAACCCCTTGTCTTAGTGCAGCCCGGCAAAATTATTTGTTGAACTACAGAGAGATATACTGGACTTCAGTCCTTTAGTGTATTTATCTAGTTATTATTTGCTCATTTAATCAAATGTATATTTATTCTTTTGTTTGTGTTTTTCTTCTTCCAGTGGTCTGGTGCCTCTACACAACGCCTGCTCTTATGGACATTATGAAGTTACTGAGCTGCTGCTAAAGGTACACACACACACACACACACACACACACACACACATGCTAGCTCGGCATCTACGATTATTCTTAATTATAATATTTATGCTAATAACAAAGATGGAAATCAAATCCCAATAGAGTAAAGTTCCGCTGTCTTTGTTGTTTCATTGAAAACAAGACGGATGTGTTCCAACTATACACAAGTCTTCAACAGGGTATCTAAGGACTGTCGGCTTAATCCCATTTAGGATTATTTAAAAATAAATTCAACAATAAATAAAAGTTGCTCTTTTTCCTCATACCTCCCCCCCCCCCCTTTTTTTTCTTTCCCAGCACGGGGCGTGCGTGAACGCCATGGACCTGTGGCAGTTCACCCCGCTCCACGAGGCGGCGTCTAAAAACCGAGTGGAGGTCTGCTCTCTGCTGCTGAGCCACGGGCCGACCCGACCCCTGCTCAACTGCCACAGCAAGAGCTCCGTGGACATGGCGCCCCACTGCCGAGCTGAAGGAGCGACTTGCATGTGAGCGCGGTGCTTCATTTACATAAAGTGCAGCGCTGCTAAATGCGTCACGGCGCTCGACTAATGAGTAGGTTTGTTTTGAGAAGGGTGTGTTTATAACCGTCACGGTTGGAGCGGTTGATTTGTACTTATTTGAGTGTTCAGACAGTAGAGAATGTGAAGCTCGATCTTTTGATAAAGAGGACTGTTGTTTTCTGCAGCTGGATACAGGCGGTTATGGGTTAAAAAAAAGAAACGGTCGACAACAGTTCCACATGCTTGAAGAGCCGAGCTAGGTGCTCATATGCATATATTCTACTGTTACTGGATGAAACGCCACAGAAACCGAGTGCAGACAAGTCCATTGTTTTTAGAAACTGATTAGAACGCAACACATGGTTTGGTCTTCAGCTTCAAAATCTAAGAAAAAAACAAAAAAACAGGTTTGTTGTTCAAGTCCTGCTCAGTCTGAAGAAGACCTCCTCCCCCTTCCAACATCTGTTGTTCGCAACTATTTTTTAAATGCAAAAATGCAGATGTTTTGCTGGTTGCAGCTTCTCAAATTATTTATTTATTTTTTTATTTAAAGTAATCCGTGATAACAAACCGAGTAGCTTTCAGTTTTGGACTATAAATTGGACAAAGCAAGACATTTGAATGTGTAAACTTGGGCTCCGGAGAACCATTTTACTATTTACCTTACAGACCAAATGATTTACGAATAAATGAATCGAGACAATAATTGATAATTGAGACAGTCTGTGACGACGGTAATTCTTAGCTGCTTCACGGATGATTTGCTGCCCAGTTTCCTTCCGCAGAAAAAGATGTCAGGAGACGCTTCCCACTCGTTTCCACTCACTTAATTTCCTCTGTGGTAGCAAAGCGTACACAAGCGGTGAGGAACTCTTTTCGGTTAAACTTCGCTGAAGTCACACTTCCAGGGATGTCTCTAAAAGAGTCTCTCTAGTGTATAAGACGACAAATGTCTTTAACAACTCTGCAGTGTGTTCCTGTTTGATTTCAGATCGATTCAGTGTTCATGTGTATCTAAATAACCTTTCACAATATATATATATATATATATATATATATATATATATATATATATATATATATATATATATAAATAACCTTTCACAATATATATATATATATATATATATATATATATTGTGAAAGGTTATTTATATATATATATATATATATATATATATATATAAATATAAATAACCTTTCACAATATATATATATATATATATATATATATATATATATATATATATATATATATATATATATATATATATATATATATATATATATTGTGAAAGGTTATT
This sequence comes from Cebidichthys violaceus, assembly GCF_023349555.1. NCBI lineage: Eukaryota > Metazoa > Chordata > Actinopteri > Perciformes > Stichaeidae > Cebidichthys > Cebidichthys violaceus. Next base: position 2,888,712 of record NW_027176285.1, read on the forward strand.
TATATATATATATATATATATATATATATATAAATAACCTTTCACAATATATATATATATTATATATATATATATATATATATTGTGAAAGGTTATTTATATATATATATATATATATATATATATATATATATATATATAATATATATAATATATATATATATAATATATATATATATACACACATTCTCTTCTCCACTCTTGCTTTTTAAAAATACTGGTTTGGTACATCCCCATGCGTGCGCGTGTTTTCTTAATTGAGCATTTTGCTGATGTCTGATAGCTTAATAAAGGAGGATGGAGAATGCTGTAATTGAATTCATTTTCTTTGCGTCTGCAGAGTCAAAGTAGACAAGACAAGTCTTTGTCTGCGACTCTTTGAAAGTTAATTAGTGAATTAGCTCTCTCGCTGCTGCACTTGTTGCTTTATCTTTGTAATGAGACAGATGAAAGCAAAAAAATCAAATGCTACATGAATCATAAGCCATTCTGAGTTTATGCACAACTACAGGACAGTTGCTGCTGTTAGTTGTTGGTTTTTTGATTAGGTTGCTGCAACAACAACAACGACACACAAGATCTGTTTTTTTCAAAGCAGTCTATTCTATATAGTATTTCTTCTGAATTTACCATATGTACTGTATTCATCTATTGTTGTGTGTTTACGTGAAAGTCTCTGTGTTCAGTGTAGATATACTTTTTAAACTTTTTATAGGTATGTATTGCAGGAGGTCAGTAGAAATCAGTGCCAGTCTTTTGTTTCCTTTCTGGTGGCAAATTGTTATCTGACCAGTACAGACTGTGAAAAATACATTGGCTGTGTTTTATTGAACCCTTGATACCCTGATATTAAACCTGCTGTGGTCGTGAAACGTGGGATAGACATTTCTTTGACGACAATAGAAAATCAATATATATATATATATATATATATATATATAAAAAATGTGAGTCTAGTTTGCCCGGATCACTCTGACAAAAAGTAAAAAATGGTTTTGGGTAACGGGCTTTGAATAAGTAAGTAGGACCGGTAGAGTATTTTACAGGAACAGTTTGACATCTGCGTTCGCACTGAGGCCACTCGCTGTGACGAGGCTCAAAAGTAGACGTTTCTTCATTTTAAGGGTAACCGCTTGTTTCCGCTCCGACTCCAGCTCACAGACGGTTGCATTCTAAGTTCAATCATTAGTTCGCTGCTAAAAACTTTTGAACTAATGTCTCTGAAGCATTGGATGCTGAGGGTCATCGCCAGTGAAGTAATCTGTTGTTGTGGTCCGGTGAGAAGCCCGCGAAGCATCAACAGTTGTTCAGTCAGCTGAATTGCCAGATGCTCCTCTGTGGCTTTAGATGCTTTTGGGTTTGTAGGAAAATCTGTCAAGATGCGCTCAAAATTTCACCGAAACCGAGGATGTTTGCTCCTTTTCCTGACATGTCGATGTGTGTGTGTGTGTGTGTGTGTGTGTGTGATGTGTGTGTGTGTGTGTGTGTGTGTGTGTGTGTACACACAGATGAGTTTAAGGGCCACTCGCTGCTTCAAGCTGCTCGAGAAGCTGACATGGCCAAGGCGAAGAAGACCCTGCAATGGAGATCATCAACTTCAAACACCCTCACACACACGAGACTGCGCTGGTGAGATGGACACACACACACACACACACACACACACACACACACACACACATACACGCGTTCCACTGCACACAGATAATAATACACTAAGGTGATGTTTCTGTCCGTGTGTGTGTGTGTTAGCACTGTGCCGTAGCATCGCCGCACCCCAAGAGGAAACAGGTGACGGAGCTGCTGTTGAGGAAAGGCGCCAGCGTACATGAGAAGAATAAAGAGTGAGTTCTGTTTTCATCTGCTCGTAAACACAAAAGTCTGATCGATATCATATTCGTATGCACGCCGTCAACAAAAAATATTGAATGCATAGAGGTGATCACAGGCTGGTGTCAGGACTTCACTGCAGCCTGCTACGCGTCTGACTCTAGATGACTTTCTTCCTCCTTTCCTCTGCTCTCTGTAGTTTCATGACTCCTCTCCATGTGGCAGCAGAACGTGCTCATATGACATCATGGAGGTGCTGCAGAAACATGGCGCCAAGGTAGACCACAGTATTTTTATTGCCATATATCATTATGCATTATGACACTGATCAACAAAAAAAATAAAACTCTTTTGCTGTCATAGCGATGAGATCTCCACGAAGTGAACCAAACTACAAAGTAGTTGTTTGCGTCAATGTTTCCACCACCTGAATCATGGGCGTTTAACATCAGGTGACCCACTTCCAGAGCGGCCATCTTGATCTGATAGACAAGAGTCATACGGGGTGAAATTATCATTTTAATTTCTAGAAAAAATATGTCTTCTTTGGCTGTTATACGATCGCTATTGAATACATATAAATGTAAATACGCATTATGCACACATGCATGTAAATCTGGGTAAGAAAACAGAGACATGACTGACTTATGCTCAAACACAATCATTTCTAACTTCTTACATATTACATCAACAGATTTTTCCCGATACCATGTCTGGTTGATTAGGACTTTACAATATTGTGAATCAATTATCTTTATACGGTTTAGAAGTACCCTGAAAATTGAAAAAAAAGTTTTCAGAGTGCTTGCTGATTATTGTATCCATAAATCCATCCATATTTATTTTTCATAATTGTTGAACCTAACTATATTTAATAAAACTTTTACAGTATTACAAAATGAAACATCTACCAGGATCATATTTGACTGATTTGGCACATTTTGTTTTGGGGCTTTTCTATTGTTTAAATATATTAAAATATCTTTTATTATTGGTATTTTTTTTATAATATTGTGGCTTAATGTTTAAACAGCTATAACATTATAACTGTTTTGCCGGCTGACATCAGCATCTCGGATCAGAACTTCCCTCCAGAAGGAAACTCATGATTACAGGTTGACAAAATGTAGTTCATTCTCAGCTGAACCAGACATGCTGGAGATGAAACTGTTTGAGGGGAATGGACTCACCAGAAAAGTAAATTGCAGACCTTTCACCGCAAAGAACTTATCACAGATGAACACTTTAAAGAGTTTCTGAAGGGAAACAGTTTTAGTAAAAAAAAGCGAATGCTACCGAAGGTCCTTCTTTTAAAGAGTCGTCAGTCAAAGGTGTTTGCGTTTTTGCAGGTGAACGCCGTGGACACGCTGGGTCAGACGGCGCTGCACCGCGCGGCGATGGCGGGCCACCTTCAGACCTGCAGGCTGTTGCTAGGATACGGGGCGGACGCCTCGCTGGTGTCCCTGCAGGGCTTCACTGCCGCTCAAATGGGAAATGAAGCCGTTCAGCAAATACTCAACGGTATGCCGCCCCTTTTGTGTGCCCCCCTGTGTGTGTGTGTGTGTGTGTGTGTGTGTGTGTGTGTGTGTGTGTGTGTGTGTGTGTGTGTGTGTGTGTGTGTGTGTGGGCTGGGTGTGGGCTGGGTGTGCAGATGTGTAGGTGTCGCGTTTCGGTTGCTGTGCACCAGCTGGCCACAGCGGGATTAACTGGAATTGTTTTTGAAAGGTCGGTATTGATACTTTCAGGCTGAAGGTGCAGAGAGAGACAACTCACCTGAAACTCCACATTCAACCATCGGCTGGCTGTGGCATCAATCTTCTCATCCAACTTTCGAATGAAACGGACAAGCATAAATCCCAAAATGTCAACCTACTCCTTTAAGTAGAGCTGCTGCAGAGTAACCTCGAGCACATCAACCCGGCCTGATATATTGACTGAACTTTGTCCTCATTTTCTCTTCGCTTTATCCTCATAAAGAAACATCAGTCACTCAGTTGTACGTTCTGCTATAAGTTGTGGCAGGAAATTGGTGAATCTTTATCGTCTGTCAGTTATTGCCGAGCGGCAAATCAACACAGTTGACTTCAGGAAATTGGTCGTTTAAAAACTTTTTTAAGGCAGACATTTTAGTTTAGTAAATTTTGGATGCAAGATGCCCCGCCCTCTCTTCACCGTACGCAGACGATACATTTACGTTTTAATGATCATTTGTATCTTTTGCCAATGTTTGCACAGAGCATTTTTTTCTTCAATGTTCTCCTGTACGTTCTGCTCTGTAGAGAACGTCCCGGTGAGGAACTCGGATGTCGACTACAGACTTCTGGAAGCTGCTAAAGCCGGAGACCTGGACACTGTCAAGGTAGCTCATAACTGACTGTTGACATCGTCCCCTGCTGGAGAGTTTGAGTTACATAAATGTGAACAAAGTGTAACAATTACAAAGAATCAGCTTAACATAATTTAGACAGAACATCCTTGTCGGTATGAAAGGGTTAAATGAGTGAGAATTAATTCCCCTGCAAACAATCAATATTGCATTCGTTTAACCTCAGTATTAATGACACCGATCGTAGGAAATCATTTGCTCTGAGGGAGCAGAAATCTATTTTTAATTGCCTCATTAAGGTTTGGAAATCCTGTTCTGAAGAATTCGTTTGGAGTAAACTTTTTATACACATTTTATAAACCCAAAGCATGTCTTAGCTCGACATTCCACAGGTTCTAGAAAGGCATGGTGAGCTCAACGGCTGAGAAGAAAAACATCATAAATATGTGAGTTAATTGTCCTTAAAAAAAAACAACCTAATAATTGAATCTGTAATGAAGGACTTTAATTCATGTGAAGCACTGATGCACAACAGAAAATAAGAAACTATAGATGGGCTAAAAACACGGAAAATGTAAATTTGACAGTGACTCGCAGATTATCGTGCCTTTTATTATTTTTTTAAATGAAACAAATTGTCTGGACCTTTGTGACCGCTCTTGTTGCTCTCATGGAGGAGTGGTCACAGTGACTTTTGTTAAATGTCAGGTGGATATTGTTCGGCATGAATGAAATGCTTCTTGTTCGTTGTCTTTGCATTTTGGCGCACATTGATCCAAGTAAAACAGCAAAACCTTTCTTTCTTTTTAAAAGGCCACGTTTCCTCCTCCGTGTGATCGCAGCAGTTTGAGTTGCACCGGGGCTCACTCCTGTTACAAATGTAGGCGCTCGGGATGCTCCTGTAATAAGCCTCGGATAAATAAAAAAAAACACCCACCCAAATGTCGGGGACCTGGTGAGATCCGGCAAAGATTTTGATGTCGGTATTTGGAGCGGAGTGAAAATCTGTTGTGTCTTCACTCGTGGAGACAGACAGTGACGGGGTTATCCAGACTAAGAGGGTCTGTCGGCGTCTGAAGTGAAGCACTTTGGCAGGTAGGCAGGGAATCGTAGCAAAACAGACAATGAGCTCCGGTCTGGCTTTCTGTCACTCATTTGTTTTTGTTTTTTTATACCTCATACACACACCCACACACACACACACACACAAGTACACAACAGACTTGAGTCTGGCTGAGCTACTGATTGACGGAAGAAAAATAATACTTTGCTCCGTTCCAGGGCTGATTCCTGCCATCTGTTTTCATCGTTGAGGAGGTTCAGACTGAGACCGTTAGAAAGATGGTCACCCTGGAGGACGGGTCAAAGAACAGGAGCATACTTAATTCAAAGCAGCTGTATTTTGAAATATGATTAAAAGGATGAACATAGGGGAACATTTAGCAGATAAAGAGCCTCAGAAACGGAGCTAAAGGAGCATCGACACTCATCACGACTCCAAATAAATGCTAACGTTGCTGCGTAACTGCTGGATGTGTGTTCGCTATTAAGTTGTTCACAACTTGTTTCCGTTCCTTCCCCCCCCCCGAGTGGCCATAACATTCACTTGTTGCAGGTTTAATTTATAATTGCAGACTCAGGTATTATCTAATGTGCCTTTTTTAAAGGAGAGCCGTTCCTTTAACTTAACTCTTTGAGGTTTAGAGCAAATGGAGTTTGCCTACGTTGTCGGTGTTGTTTTCTGACGATCAATTTATGGATCAATCGTACAAACATTGCAGCTCCACATTGGTTATCGCCCATAATGTTGTTAGATATGGAGTCCTCTTTACTCTGTACGTTTATACATTTAGATTGTGAAAGGCAAAACGCAGAAATTGTCATTTCAGGTGAGCATAAATACATCCTAGTTGACTCTCTGAAGTGATATAAAATGTATGGTTAGATCTCTTAGTGACAAATATTCAGAAACTCCAGCACAAACTGGAATTGATCCTGATTTGACGCCATGTCGTCCCGACCAAGTCTCTCCACACACTCACGCGCCATTTTGATTTACATGAAACCCAATTCCCACAAGATTAATCGTTCCCGTCAGCGTCTTTCAAAACTAATCGCATCATTTTCATTGTAAGCAATGAGTTCAAATTCCACCCGCTGTGGCTCATGCTACACTTTTGAACACGTTTTTTTTTTTTTTTTTTTTCCAGAAACAGAAGCGACACTTCCTCGATGGCAGTCATGAAGGATAATAGCTTAAGATTGAGGAATACGTCCGCCAGCAGCACGTTTCATATCATCTCCTGTCCAATAGCACCCCAGAGCGTGGTAGAAGGAAACTTTTCAAATTAATTTCCCACCGTGTCTTCTTCTCTCCAGCCAAGGTGTAATTGGGTCTATAACAGAAAAAAACCGGTAGCCCAGTTATTTTCTGTGAACAGCAGGGTAGCAGACGTGAATCAACTTTTAGTTAATAACTTCACCATTGTTGCTGTTGTTCGCTAAAACCACCCTTTTCACATATTTCATTTCACAGACATATTGGGCAGCAGTGTTCCTCTTTTCTGTATTTTCTCTTTCTTGCGGTCTCTCAGAAGTGCTGTTTGTTCCTGTTTGATGTTGCTTTTGGTTCATTGGCTGAGTTATGTATTTAGACCAATACTAATAGAGTCAGTCCAGCGTGCGACACCCTCTGTCCTTTACCCTCTATGTAAATCTAAGTAATCAACGTGGTAAAATATGGAAAATGTCATAATAAGACAAGAACAGCGACGCCGACTCCAAAGAAATGTATCCTGCTGAGAATCTGCAAAATTCGAGGCAGAGCTGAGAAACGTTCCGCTTCGTATTTGTATGTAAATTACATTTTCTCTCGTTATCAGAGAAAAGGGTGTCCATTTCCTGCCTGTTTTACTCCTCTCAATCTTTCAGATCTCAATTATTCATTGTGACTCATCAACCATTTCCAGTGAGAATGTGGTGTTATTGCACTTGAGCATTTAACAAAAAAAAAAAAAAAAAAACTGTCTCCATGTTCACATTTGAGTTGATGAAAAACCTCTTGAAATCATCTCATCTTTAAATTAAATCTGTCTGTGTCCTTTTTAAAGCCTCATTATAGATGCAATAATTCACTACGCGGCTGGTTATGCAGCCAGATATCGTAGGTTCATTTCTTCGCGGCCCGTCGGCTGATCAGCTCGTTAATTGGATACCGGCTATTCATTTTAATCTTCGTTCTTCTGTCTCCGTCTCTCTCCAGTCGTTGTGTACGGCTCAGAATGTGAATTGCAGAGATCTGGAGGGAAGACACTCCACCCCCCTTCACTTTGCCGCCGGCTACAACAGAGTGACGGTGGTGGAGTACCTGCTGCACCACGGGGCCGACGTGCATGCCAAGGACAAAGGGTGGGACTCTTGAGTTATGGTTCAATTTGTAAAAAAAAAAAACATGACATGAATTAGAAAGTTAAGAGTAAAGACATTGAAGGTAATCATTTCTAATAACTATCTGATAAAATAATAAAACAAGTTCTCTGTGTTCTCCCTCCACAGTGGCCTGGTTCCCCTCCACAACGCCTGTTCGTACGGTCACTACGAGGTGGCCGAGCTGCTGGTCAGACACGGAGCCTCCGTCAACGTGGCCGACTTGTGGAAGTTCACGCCGCTCCATGAAGCCGCTGCCAAAGGCAAATATGAGATCTGCAAGCTGCTGCTTAAGGTCAGACCTGCGCTTCCCTCCTCCTAATGCCTAAACTAACTTCCCAATCCACCAATGCATATATATATATATAAATATATATATATATTCATGTGCACGGGCGACCTTAAAATGCAGTGGAAGTCACTGCAATGTAAATCAGACTGGTGCTGCATAGTTAAAGCAGCAAAGATGTACAAATCAACAGTATGGGAGCCTTTTTTCTTTGGAATAACTATAATAACAGTCCCTAAATTGACCCATCAGGGGCCATGAATTGGCGAGAATTTCCGCCCCGTCGGGATCATTTCGGACCAATCAGACTTCAACGCCGAAAGCATCTGCTGTGTTTTTCCTGATCGTCACATCTGTTCGAGGCTAAATGAGTCCTGTGAAATGTTGCAGTTTTTAACGTCTGAATGTGTTGTTGTTGTTGTTGTTGTTGTTGTTTTTCCTCTCACGAACACCTACACCGGCACAGTGTTGTTGCCATATGGGGCCGCATGAATCCTTATTAGATCAACGCGCCGGACGCACACAGCAGACCAGAACCCATCGGCTGCAGGGAGAAAGTGATGCTTCTGAGATGTTTAACTCCGATTCCCTTTAACTTTCTTTACACAAGGAGATTAAGTTTGGAGCAATCATTCATTGAAGAAAAAAAAATATCAAATTACCCAATAACAAAGTTAAATATTTACAGAAACGTAGTTAAAGATGAGGCAAAGATAACACAATTTGAATTGTTGAGTTGAAGAATTAGTAGTCGGTAAAATATTGTAATAGTGTCGCGTGTTTACAGAGCAGTTTGTGAAACAAAGAGAAACCAGCAGTGAGGCAGTGCAGCCAACGAGAGAACGTATTATGAGATTGACAAGGTCAGACTGACAAAGTAATAACAGAGAAACTACTGCACGCAACAGTTCACTGCAGCAATCGCAAATCACTTTGAGCCTAACTGCAATTGAGCAGTGCTGGTGGTGAGAAAGGGGAAAAAAAAGACTGATGGTGCAGTGTGTGTGTGTGTGTGTGTGTGTGTGTGTGTGTGTGTGTGCGAGCGGTGGGTGGTGCAGTGGAGTTGCTTGTATGGCTGTTGTGGTTGAGTGGAGTCGGCAGTGTTAAGGGAGGTGACGTCTCTCGGGGGCAGAAAAAAGCGTTTTCGGAGTGAAATGGAAACATACTCGTTAGATAAGTCATGACTGAAACCTGCAGCAGAAGAAAACATCAGATCTGCGCGGAGCGATCGCGAGACGTTCCTCTAATGAACACGGGAAATACACATAAAAGCCATATTTCCATTAATTTTCCCGCCATCTGAGGGTTTGATTAGCGCCGTTTCCATGACGTTGCGGCCTCTCTCTCTCTGCAGTCGTTTAATGGTTCCCGGAGAATTAATGCCAACGACTGTTTGTCTCGATGCACCCGACTGCGTAACAGTCGTGGATGGAAACGCACAATAATAAGCATTTTTAATAATGCAAGGTGAACTCTATTCTTTAACATTCTATTAAACAGTTTGTGTGAAAGGCTGTACTCAACGGATATTGATTCAAATTGGGGAGAGGATTTTTTTTTTTTTTCTTGAAACACATTGTGGTTATGATGATGATGGCCATTGGGCCATAGTTGGTCACACTAGTTGATAGTTTTGATGATGATGATGATGATGATGATGATAATATCATATTGTCAGATCAAGCCTGAAATCTTGCAAAGACAATATATTCAAGACCTCTCAATGTACATTTGGTCTTTGGATTAAGCTGCATATTTCATTTCAGGATTCGTGCTGCAGTCTAACCTTATTAAATTACGGAACCTCGTTTCTACAATTTCACGGTAACAATTTGCATTCACTGTTCAGGACGTGGTTGGGGAACAGAGCTGTTCCAGCTGTTTCATCAGAATACTTCAGATCCTATTGATTTGTCTATAAGAGTAAATAAGTAAAGGATTATGCATCCTTTGAGAGCGCGGGGGGGGGGGGGGGGGGGTCACTGAGTGGGTAAATATGCCGATCTTAAACCGGAGATTTCGGACCGACTCCACCATCGACAGGACGAATTAAGTGAGTCTCTTTTGGCGTAATCGTGTCAATCCCTCCAGTAGAGCGCCGGACATCGTGACAATGATATTGACGGAGCGTTGAAGCGGTTCTGAAGACACTTAATGTCGTTTTTTTTTTTCCTTTTTAATTTGACACCCGTCTGTAGTCTACTCTGACCGCTCTACTGTGGTTCTTCAGCGCATCGTCACCATACACCGTACGCCTGAGCAGCTTTGTTTATGTTCATCCAGCTCAGGCGCTCTTCTCTTAGTGGGAGTTTAATACGAGCGATTGTTTATCCTCGTCGGGTGCAAACTCAGCCTGGTGTAGCCTCACATGCCGATAGATCACAGTAAGTGCTCTCAAATTAGACCTGGCGATACAGAAGGTCCTTCAGGCCACACTTTCACTGATCTGATGGTTGCAATAAGAGGTCTGGATGTCGATGTTAGAGACACACACATACACACACACACACACACACACACACACACACACACACACACACACACACACACGGATGATCGATTCTTCAAGGTGGTGGAAAGCTTCCACTCTGGTTGGAAAATCCTCTCATTTTGCTAAGCCTGCGATTGTTTATTCTTGTGTTCACACAGCAGCGCCCTCGTTTCCCCTTTTAACACACACACACACACACACACACACACACACACACACACACACATGCACTTTGGGTGTTAATCTGCCATGGCCTCGGGATGCAGCCCTTCTCTCTTTTTGAATAAACTATTCCAGAGTTCAGCAGTAGGTTTTTTTTTCTTCTTTTGTCTGCTCCGTTTTGTTGTCAACTTCGTCCTCTTTCTGTGTTGGATTTGTGCTCAGAGTAAAACTCTGTTGAATTTGCTGTGATATTCTGGACCTTTTTTGTGTGATTTACAAAACGAGTATTAGCATTTCCTTTGTTAGGAAAGAAGTGTCACATGGTGAATCTGTCATCCAATTAAAGGACAATCTGCCTCGTTAGCGCTTGGCATGAAATATGTGAACTCGCAAGACTTATTCCTGTTTTTTCCTTGAGCTACATGTTGGCTTTTAGAGAAACATCTCAGGATGTTTGCCGTTAAATTGTGGTTAAAACATGACATTTTCCCCCTCAAGATGAGCAATTAACTCTTCATCTAGCGCCGTCATCAGGTCAAACTTTCAGTTTTAAGATGCTTTTATGACAAAACATCCCATCAGTCTCAGTGCTAATTTGGATTTAGCGCTAATTAGCAAATGTTAGCCTGCTAAACGAAGATGTTGAACATTACACCTGCTTAAAATCTGCCCGTCAGCATTGTCATGTTGAGCGTTGTTAGCATGCTAACGTTAGCGCTTAGATTTGAGCACGGCGACTCAGTCCATCCTCTTCACAGAGCTGCCAGCATGGCTGTAGACTCGTATTGTTATTTGTGAATCTTGTCAGATAATCTTTCAGAGAACTTGTTCACAAGTGTTAATGTGAAATCTTCATGAATCTGCATGCAGGCTGAATCCAACGGAAGAGTAACAAAGCCGACATGTATTGTAGTAAATGTCCCCAATTATTACTTAAATGGGTCTCTATTATCATTTTCCTGGATAGCGAATAAATTAGAGTGAGAATATGATTACAGCAGCAGCAAAGAGAAATGAAGATGTAGGGCAGAAAAATCTGATTATGGATACGTTAAAAAAAACGTTTAAATGGGGAGTACAGGCATGAAAGATGTCTAACGGACAGTTTCAGGCCAACAGGGGACACCCAGGGGAGTTGTCCCACAACATCACATTTTAATGAGCAGATTTTCAAAAACCTACAGTGAAGTGACAAGTTAAACCGCAACCTAGGGAGACAGTTGAACGATGAAAATGTCTGCTTTCCAGCCCATCTCCAGGGTGTGTGGTGTTTTCCACTTCACTGGATGTCCTGTCCTCACCTCTCTACCTCCCTTTTTTTTTTTTTTTTTCGTCTGTCCCTCTCTTCTTCTCTCCGGTGAATTGCCTTCATCCTCTCCTCGCTCGTCACTTGTCATCGTCTCTTTCCATCGAAGTGAAACGCTTCCACCGGGGGCTCAAGTGATAAGGGATTTTGGGGAGTGATATTTTAAAGAATTTGCAAAGTTTTGTACCAACATTCAGTCTTAACATTTTGTCTTTTGTTACGAGGGGGAAAAAAAAGAAAAAAGTTCTGCATTTTGATTGCAAACACGGTTCTGCGCATTTACACTGAACTCCATTTTGGCCTCCTCTCTCCAGCACGGCGCGGACCCCACCAAGAAGAACCGGGACGGGAACACGCCCCTGGACCTGGTGAAGGACGGGGACACCGACATCCAGGACCTGCTGAGGGGAGACGCCGCGCTGCTGGACGCCGCTAAAAAAGGCTGCCTGGCCCGGGTGCAGAAGTTATGTAGCCCCGACAACATCAACTGCCGGGATACGCAGGGACGCAACTCAACACCTCTGCACCTCGCAGGTGATATGCATGTAGAATCACAAAACTCACACATTTCCAGGTCATTTTAATAAGTGAGCAGTGACGTTAATCTCCCTTTGCAGGCTCGTTAAAATGAAGGCTGGTGTCAGACTGTTTTTAGCTGAAGTTTGCAAGATTTAAGCCAGTTTGTACGTCGTGTATTTAGTGGTGCCAATCAGTCCAGCTATAACTTCTCAGGACCTCCTGGGATTTTGGCTCAGTACGGTGCCAAGAACAAGGCAATAAACGCACACAGCTGAAATCTCGAGGGGGCACCTTGTTCGTAGACAGAGGGGCAACTTGGCAGCTTCATTTTTTATTTGTTTCGTGGTTTAGCATGCAGATCCCCTTTTTTTCCACTCAGGTGGCTCTTCTGGAACCACACTTATTTGACGGTGCTCTGTGGCTCCATGATGGAAACCATGAAAGCTGACTTTAAATAAGTTCTACACGGCACAGGGAGCCAGTGAGGGGAGGCCAAGATGAAGGCGATGTGTCGCCTCTTTTTTTTTTTTTTTTTTGTCAAGAGCTGGGCAACAGCGTTTTCAGATAAGCTCGAGACGTCCGGCTAATTTATGGCGACATAACACTAGAAGCTATAGTGTACTACAACGACCTTGGGTCTCACACAAACTTGATAAAGTTCTTAAATCCCGATGGCGGAGAGATTACTGCAGTTCTTCAAAGGTGCACATACTCATTCATTTATTCAGGATCGGTAATCGCGATAGCATCAGCTTCAGAGATAACAAGAACACCACTCTGCATAAACACAGGACAACAAAATGTCTTCAAACCGTATCTTAAAATGTCATAGCAAGAAGGGTAAATATTTAGATATATATTTTTCTTTTTATCGTCCTGCTTTTTACGTTTTCTGCACAAAGTCTTGACACGATGGGAAGATTACCTCCGTGCACCACCAGGGAATTTTCTCACAGCTTGTTTAAAGTTGGGGCAAAAGTGTGGCGCCTCAGCGTTGGATGAAGTCACTCCCCGGCGGGAACACTCGTTATGGTGAATTGAACCGTTGTCGTCAGGGTTGTCGGTAAATGCCCTGGCTTGCCTCTCAAACCGCCCTTCCTGCAGTGTTTCTCCATGTAATCCTCCTCTGGTGGGGGAAGCAGGTTTTCCCTTGTCTTCTTCTATGCTTTTTTTTTTTTTTTTTTGGACTTGTGAGTTTCACGACCTAGGCTAGCTTTTGTAAGATGATAAAGAATTAATAATTAGAAAATGTTTTGCTGCATGACTGGCACTTTTAAAGTTGAGAAACTGCTGAAAAAACACTTTGAAGGTTTGCCGGGTTTTTTTTTTTTCTTCTTCTTCATAGATCTGACCACTTAGACACACTCCCACGCACCCTCTGCCTTGATGTAGTCGCTTGTAAAAGGAAAAGATGATTATACGCTGTCACTCTGTAGGCCGACATGTCTCTTTGGCTTTCCTCCTCTCTCATTACCTGACTACATTTCTGTTTCTCTTCTTCTTCTTCTTCTCTTTTTATCTGCCTTCATATCCCCCCCCCCCCCATCTGTTTTTCCTTGTCCTGCCGTGTTTTCCGTACGACCACTCTCTAGCTGGCTACAACAACTTGGAGGTAGCAGAGTATCTGTTGGAACATGGAGCCGATGTGAACGCACAGGACAAAGGAGGGCTGATACCGTTACACAATGCTGCCTCATACGGGGTAAGACACGTGCACATGCACACACACACACACACACACACACACACACACACACACACACACACACCACACACACTACTCATAACCAATAAAAGTGCTGCGACAAAAAAATCTAATTATCTTTTACTTGATGGGCAATCATAATTAATTAACATCAATCACCGTGGACTCTGGGAACTTTTTACAATTTCTTTAGACTAAAAGATTTAAAAAAAAAAAAGGGATGGAAAGATTTGTATTCACAATTTGACATCCTGTCCTTTCATTTGTCTTGTTGTACACTTCCAACACTGCTTATTCTGCCTCAAGTTGAACGTCATCAAGTTTGCAACATTTATGAACTCATATTTCAGGCTTTGAATCCATATCGCGGGGGATGCGTACAGCAATTTCTGAATCTTCGAGCTTACGTCTACTTATTGCTGATGGGGGCTGAAAAAACTGCAGCTTCTTGCCGTCCGCAGCTCAGTTAACGCCTGCAGATCATGTCACATTCTGTTAATTGTGTGGGACAGTAAGAACCATTACTCCACCATTATTATTATTATTGACCTTATTATTACGCTGAGCTTCTCTGAAGACATGCATGGATGAGTGTAGTTTTTCCTTCATCTGGAGTCCTTGGTTCTCTCTCTCTCTCTCTCTCTCAACCACATTTTGCTTACAGCTTTGACAGCATTCTGCTGCGGAGAGAGTCATGAAACACATGTTTGAATGAAAACTTGATGAGCTCTGCATTTTCAGAGATTCACACACACACACACACACACACACACACACACACACACACACACACACACACACACACACACTTTGGCATCCCCCACTGGTACTCTGAAACAAGCTACATTGTGTTTGACGCTAAGATAACAGTTGGAGCCAGACGATGAGGGAAAAGAACAGAAAGGAAAGGAAAGGAAAGGAAAGACCTGCGGGAAACAAGAATCATGGTGGAGTTAATAATTCACACAGGTTCTGCTCCAGAGAATCCCACATATTACTATATTTTTTTATTTATAGCACTCATTCACACATTTTCCTCTTGTGAAATGCTTTTATTTCTGTTGTCTCTTTTCCTCCTCCCACCACCAACCTCTTCTTCCTGCTCTCATTTTGTCTTCTTCTAATCTCTCCTCTCCGATTCCCTTTACATCCCCCCCCCCCCCCCCCCCCCCCTCTCCCCTTTCATCTGTCTTGATCCCTCTGTGTCTGTCCCCACCTCATCCGTCTAGCACGTGGACATAGCCGCCCTGTTGATCAAGTACAACACGTGCGTCAACGCCACGGACAAGTGGGCGTTTACTCCCCTCCACGAGGCGGCCCAGAAGGGGCGGACTCAGCTCTGCGCTCTGCTATTGGCCCACGGCGCCGATCCCACCATGAAGAACCAGGAGGGACAGACGCCACTGGACTTGGCAACGGTACGCAAGCGCTCTTGGAAATGTTTCACAGCATTCGTCCTAAACTCTCCAATATTAGGAGCCTCGTACCGTTTTACGAGTCAATGGCAATATCACTAGTTTCAACTGATGATTCGACCGGTTGTAGTTAACTATTCGGACAGAAGAGCACCGTGAAGAAGGTTTGCAGCAATTTAAGAAGGTGGAACAGGAAGCGTCCATACTAAAATTGAACAGAGCACATTACCCATATGTCTGTCTGCATCTCGTCATTGTGTCGGTCTCTTCATCTGTTGCAGGCTGATGACATCAGAGCTTTGCTGATCGACGCCATGCCGCCAGATGCCCTGCCAAGCTGCTTAAAACCCCAGGCCACTGTGGTGAGCGTCCACACGCGTATGAAGGAGTACAGACAAAACGGCCACATGTTATTGACCCTTTTTTAAACTAAATCGTCTCTCTTCCGCTCTCAGGTGAGCGCAAGTGTGGCGAGTACAGGTGCGGCAGGGGGCGTGGTCATCTCTCCCTCTCCATCTCCATCCTGTCTGTCTGCAGCCAGCAGCATAGACAACCTGACCACGCCGCTCAGTGACATCACCGTGGGGGGTGCCACTGGACCAGCGGACGGAGCGTCGGGGTCCGACAGGAAGGAAGGAGAGAGCGCGTTCAGTAAGTTGTGTGCTGGTTCTTCTTAAATGAGAACATGCTGTCAGCATGTGTGAGATGCCTGCTGACATCCCTGTGTCTCTGCAGCTCTGCTGGACATGACCATCAACCAGTTCTTGAAAAGTCTGGGGCTGGAACACCTCCGAGAAATCTTCCAGCGAGAACAGGTACACACACACACACACACACACACACACACACACACACACACACACACACACACACACACACACACACACACACACACACACACACACACACACACACACACACACACACACAGCAAACGGTGCGAAAAATTGGAGAGGGACATAGTTTGCAATATCAGTTTTGATAACTAAGATAACGCCTCTGGGTAAAAGCAGACAACCAGTATTAATATTTAACATGTTGTCATCGCAGAAACCCATTTGATCATTGTCTACTTAAAGCTGTTAATATCATTTTTTTCACTATATTGCAAAATTCTTTTAAAGGACTTCATTTTTCAGGCTTGTAGTTTATTGCTTTCAGGGTTACATACTCATTCAGTCATGGTTTAAAGTCATTTCTTTGTTCAGTTTTCTTTCCTTTTTTTTTATTCCATTTCACATACCTCATGTCGGTCCTCTCGTTTTCGTGGCTTTAGGGATGTCAGTGTCGTTCCGTTGGCCCACTTTGGTCCAGAATGAATTATGTCAACAACAGACGGATTGCCATAAAACTCGGTCCAGATGTCCTCGCTCCCCTCAGGATGAACTGTAATAACTTTGGTCATCCCTTTACTTTTTATCAGCGGCCATCAACGTTTTAGTTTGTCCAACGGTTTTATTGCTTATTACAGGAGGATTTCTGGCTAAATGCTAGCAAAACAACATTCCCAACAGTCTCAACTGTAATTTGGGTTTGTCGATAACGTCAGCAAATGTTAGCTAACATGCCAAACTAAGATGAGCGTGGTAAATATCACATCAGCATGTCAGTATTGTCGTTGTGAGGACGTTAGCGTTAGCATTTAGCTCCAAGCCCCACTGTGCCAAAGTACAGACTTGCAGAGCCACTAGCATGGCTGTAAACTAGTTAGTCTCGAGCTTCGTGAACATTCATGTTTTAATAATTTAACAGTAATTAATTTGACAGAGCAAGACAGAAAGAGGTGATGTCGATAGAACAGCGGAGACCGCAGAGGGACACAGATGGACGGAGTGAGAGAACGGGGAAGAGAAAATAAAGGGAGAGAGGCTGGTTTGAAGAGAAAGATGGAGAAAGTAGACAGAGAGAGAGAGAGAGAGAGAGAGAGAGAGAGAGAGAGAGAGAGAGAGAGAGAGAGAGAGACAAGGAGGCAGATGGGGTGACAGGAAGAGGAGAAAACAGACAGGGGGAGAGACGGAAATAGAAAGTGGAATTGAAAGGTGACAGCGGGCAAAAGGCTAAGCACAGAAGGAAGTGTGGTAGCAATACAGAGTGTGTGTGTGTGTGTGTGTGTGTGTGTGTGTGTGTGTGTGTGTGTGTGTGTGTTACATTCCACATTAGTTTCCCTTAAGGGAAACGAGCCATCATTAATATTCAGATGGAGGTGAGTCAGTTCAGTGTTAATGGAAAAATTTATTTTTATGAAAACATGAACAAAGATATATGCATTTCACATCATTATCACTTGATCATTATGAAACCATACTTTTTTTTTTTGTGATTCTGTGGGATTTTACAATATGTTGTTCAACGTCAAAGCAAGAACACAAACCTATTTTAGTTGTTCTGTTTGTTGTTATAGAAGATTAGTAGAACATAAAGTTGTCAACACAAAGTTTGATCAAACGGTTTATGCAACAAAAAAAAAATATGGAGATCGGCGCTCATTACTGTCTAGCTGTAGCTCTCGCATGCAGAAAGAATGCATTCATTGTGCAGCATTAGTAGAGGGGAATAAAAGAAGTTATTTAGTTGACTGTTCCAGGTGGCAGACTGCTCAGACGCCGCCGCTTCACCGCCGTGATGGAATTGTAAGTTGGCAGCTTGAAGCATCCGCCTGCGGTGACAATCGGGCTGATGTGTCACTTTCATTTGTTTTAAGTGATTACCTCAAATTGGGTGAAACGGGGAACTCGTACAGGCTTCTGCAGAACTTTTGCGTCTCTTTTGCTGTGATTTCTGAAATGAAACCGGGGTTCTCGTATTAATTAGTAATAATGAATGTCTCTGTAAACACCCAGCAGACTATCTAGGCCACGATGATTTATACCTATTACGGCGATTACAGCGACACGGAGGAAAGGAGGTAAAAGTTGCCGTTTTTTAAAAAGCTGAGTTATCTCATGAATCTCATCTCTGCCTGAAAATACTCCCAAACGTCACCATCAGCAATCTGCATATCAATCCCTTGGTAACTGCCATTCATTCATTGACCCTTTCTTTATGCTTCTGGCTCTCTTTTTCTAATGAATATTCATCAGACCCATTGTCTCTGCAATATGTCTTGATCATTGAATTCTTGTATTTCTTGTTTTTTTTTTGGCTGATCAGATTAAACTGTTATGAGCTCTACCGTTAAATACAGTAGAGCAACATTTCATTTAGTTGTCAGATGTATAGTTAGAGGTTTGGCTGGAATAGCTATTGGACATTATGATAATAAAATGTTATTTTCCTTGCAATTTACATTCTTTTGGCGGAAGATCAGACAGATAAGGCTTGTTGTTTCTGGGCAGATTTCGCTGGATGTGCTGGCAGACATGGGTCACGAGGAGCTGAAGGAGATCGGCATCAACGCTTACGGTCACAGACACAAACTCATCAAGGGCATCGAGAGGCTGCTGGGAGGCCAGCAAGGTCAGGAAACACACACACACAAACACACCCATATACATACGAGGGTACGCAACTCGTTCTGTATCAGATTTACTGTATTAAAACTAATATTTAGTCTTATAATAAACAACGCTGGAAACATATGAATGTGACAGATTGTCTTCCACACAATCAAGCAAGTTCTCCTTATAACATGAAGTTGTGTTGTCTAGTAAACCTGCGTCATCACAACTTTTAGGTTATATAGGTGAATATACCTGTTATTGGTCATTTTAAAACAAATAAAAAAGTGCCATTTATCCTTTCTCTGATTCACCTTCATAACGTGTGTTTATAGGTGCAAACCCGTATCTGACCTTCCACTGCTCCAGCCAGGGCACCGTGCTGATTGACCTGGCACCGGACGACAAGGAGTTCCAGTCTGTGGAGGAGGAAGTATGCAAACACACACACACACACACACACACACACACACTGCATAGATTTAGGTTGATAGTGGTTCTCCTTCACTACCTGCATGATATGAGTTAATAGCAGCTCGGTGAAATCATTTAAATGCATTTCTTTAGGGTGGGTTCTACATTTTTTAACTGTGCATGTCCGTGATTAGTAATTCGGGAAATCTGGCTAAAGGAGACGCCACACACACTGTGCACGACAGACTCCCTATCGGCGCCGTTGCTCCATTTCTCCCGTAAATGAAAGGAGTAACTGAAAGAGACAGCAGATATCAGTCTGAATGGATTCAAAATTAATGAGGACCGTCAGTTCCTAACAGGTAATTTAACGCGTAATTTAAACTGTAATTTTTGAAAAATGACTTCCCCCTCCAGACAGTTTCCAATACTAGGTTGAGTTCCTCTGCCCGTTCACGGCACTAATTTCTAGGTCATCAATAATTTCAGTCGTCGGGATGATAACTAATTTTGTGAAAGGAAGTAATCACTTAAACCACATCGTGGCAAACTTTCCTCCAATCAGTCTGTAAATCCAGCCGCAGCAGCTTCAGCGCTGTTCTACTTTATATTCTCCGTGGAGAGTCCAGTGGTCTTCCTCACTGCTGATGCCACACTTTTTTGCAGCCGCACCAAATTTCCCACAGGCATTATTTAGGTATCTGCCGTGATTGAATTGAGTTGCTGCCCTACTCCACGGCGGATTATATGGCTCTGTAATCTACACTCAATTGCCGGCTTATCCTAACTAAAATCAATTAAAGAGACCTGCAATAAATCCCACCAGCAGATACGCATCTCTGTGGTGCCGTCGAGTCCCACAAACTGCAGCCTCCGAAATGACCTTACAAATCAACGCCTCTCTAAGACGCTCTCTACAAACTTGAACAGGACTGCTGTATAAGACTGCATTAGTTTGATCCAGGCGGACCTGTGTAGCACACAAGTCGGTCATAGCCCATTAAAAAAAAAGAAGCCATAATTAACAGTAAATACAACAAGTAACCTAAGATTAACTCGTTAGTCGAGGTGGCCGTTGGATATCACTCGCACACTTCTGAATACGACAAACACTCCTGAGCTGCTGAGGTAAGACATGACTCATATCTAGGTGGTCCAGACTGCTCGTATGAATCCCACCTTTTGTTATGAAATCTGCATTTCAATTTGCATGTGTTATCCCACACACACATTCATTCATCTTCGTCCGCTTATCCGGGATCGGGTCGCGGGGGCAACAGCTCCAGCAGGGGACCCCAAACTTCCCTTTCCCGAGCCACATCAGCCAGCTCTGACTGGGGGATCCCGAGGTGCTCCCAGGCCAGTTTGGAGATATAGTCCCTCCACCTGGTCCTGGGCCTCCCTCGGGGTCTCCTCCCAGCTGGTCGTGCCTGGAACACCTCCCTAGGGAGGCGCCCAGGTGGCATCCTCACCAGATGCCCGAACCACCTCAACTGGCTCCTTTCCACGCAAAGAAGCAGATATCCCACACATGCTTCCCTTAAAAGCTTTGTGTAAGTGTGTAGTTTTTGACGTCTGGTCATTTCCTCCCCAGCTACAGAGCACCATCAGAGAACACCGCGATGGAGGCAACGCGGGTGGAGTCTTCAGCCGGTACAACATCATTAAGGTGTGTACTCACAACACACACACACACACACACACGCATGCATACCGTACGCAGACACAGAGACCAGTTTGAACATAATGTTACTTACAAAGAGTTAGTCAATTACAAAGTCGGTTTGCCGTTTGACTTTTGCAAATACAATTTGAATTCTCAATCCACTCTTCGTCCCTCCTGTCCTTCCTCTGACTCTGCAGATTCAGAAGGTGGTGAATAAGAAGCTGCGGGAGAGATACGCTCACAGACAAAAGGAAATAGCCGACGAGAATCACAACCACCACAACGAGCGAATGCTCTTTCACGGTAAATCAACACGGATGTCGAAGCAGCCGAGTGTTTACAGCCATTCCGCACAACCGCAGCGACCTGGCGGTTCTGGCTTTCGGGTCCTTAGTTGGATGTCGAACCTCTCTTTCTCCCCAACGTCAAGTAATGGCAGAGGTCCTGAGCTGATCTCGGCTCCTTGGCCCGTATCTGTCTGTGGAGCTATAGCGCTTAGACTTTGGTTTGCTGGGTAAACTCGGCTGTTCCCAAGTTAACTAGAACGTGTCCAACTCAGTCACACTTTTTCCTCTTGATCTTGTTCACATCTCCCTTGTAGCGCTCTAGTCACTTCATCTTACAAGTACATCAACTTCATCAAATACGTAGATCTACGAAAAACAAACAAAAGATGTGTTGTGGAGGTTTTCCTGTAAAGGAGGCCCGTCCATACAGGAAGTGCACCCGTGTATGTTGCATCTTTTTGCTGTGCGATGGACTCGATAGGAACGTGTCCTTTCTCCTGCCAGGTTCTCCCTTCATCAACGCCATCATCCATAAGGGCTTCGACGAGCGGCACGCCTACATCGGCGGCATGTTCGGCGCTGGGATCTACTTTGCTGAGAACTCCTCCAAAAGCAACCAGTACGTGTATGGGATTGGTGGAGGCACGGGATGTCCCACCCACAAAGACCGCTCCTGCTACGTGTGCCACAGGTGAGACGTCTTTACCGTCGTGGCTCGTTTCCTGTTTCTCACAACGTCCGGCTTTATTTCTGTGTGGAAGGACCGGTGTCACACCAAGTACTCATTCTATTTATTATCAGAAGTTTGTTCAAACTACTAAAGTGACAACAGTTTACTCAAAGATGCTGCTTTGTATACTGAATCCACTCGATTTCTAGATGTGCTTTTGATGGACTCTAGTATCCCACAATGCATTGCATAAAGGAGAACATTTAGCTTTCTTTACTTGGCAGTCAATATTCCAAAGTTGTATTTCAAAGCCTCACTTTTGATACACTTATATCATCTCCTGTTTTCTTGCAATATACTGTACTATTAAAACGTACTGTAACGTATCATCACATTACATTATGAAGCAAAAATGTACAAATAAACATATTTATGTGAGCTTACCGTCCACAGCCTCATTCCGTCCGCTTGCTTTTCAGGCAGATGCTGTTCTGCAGAGTGACGCTGGGGAAGTCCTTTCTTCAGTTCAGTGCCATGAAGATGGCTCACGCCCCCCCGGGACACCACTCGGTCATAGGACGGCCCAGCGTCAACGGCCTGGCGTATGCGGAGTACGTCATCTACAGAGGGGAGCAGGTCAGTTACACACAACCAAACTACCTGTTCATATGTCTTAAACGTTGTCCTATTCACGTATGAAGATCGGAGTTGAGCTCGAGAGATAAGCCTAGTATTTAGTTTTATTTACATTCGATTGCTCTTTGTCCACAGGCCTACCCAGAATACTTGATCACGTACCAGATTGTGAAGCCAGAGACCGTGGCTACGCCCGCCGCCACCTCCGAGCAGAAGTCCTAAAACGCAATCACAGCGGGATCCGAAGAGGGCCAGACTGAAATGGACTAGAACCACTCTCTGAGAGGAGACCAGAAATGAACTAGAGGGAGTTTCAAACCTCAGAGCCCCCGAATTAAAGTCTCCAGAGCCGAACGCGAGGTGGGCGAGGTGAAGCGTCGACCACGCGGTGGTCAGGCGACCCTCTGAAACAGACCTGGATGTGTCTTAACAGGAGAAGAAGAGGAGGAGGAGGAGGAGGAGGAGGAGGAGGAGTTTCGGGGTGCGCTACATGCTCAGTCCATAGCAGCAGACGGCAAAATCTATCAGATTCGTAAATTAATTGGGTCTAATTTAGCCGGAGAAAATGCAAGGTTTTTTTTGATCAACATCTCTGGAAGTGTACCAGTAAGCGGATTTTTTTTTAAATTTGCAGGCCTCTTGGCTTGATCCTAAAAAAACAATTAGTGAAAGCAATTAGAAGAGCAAAACAAACGTCCGTGATGCTGCACCTTTTTGCGCACTGCTCATGTAATCTACCCCCGGTTTTTAATGTGTCGTTTTGATATCGTGTCCTCTTTCGGCTTTGTGCGTCATCATCCACAGCAGTGGAACAACACCCCGAGGCCACTTCCAGAAACAGCGATTGTCGGGCTGAGAGAACAGAAATCCAGTGCATTTTATGTTGTCACATTTTCACCAATGAGGCTCATGTAAACAACTCTCTGTGCTCCCTCTCACATCCCTTCTGCTCTATACAAAGAAGAAATTATGGGAAACGAGCGTGAGCGGAGAGAAGCGAAAGCGATTACAGCGGACAAATACCCAGAAGTCAATAAGAAGAGAAACAAACGGGAGACCACAGATCCACTGCTGCTGCCAGTGCAGCCTGCAGTCCATACTGTGGACATCCACCAAACCTGTCCATGTCAGAGGACAGCTGCTGCCAGCAAAACAGAAAAAAAATCCACACAGAAAAAATGCTAAGAAAAAAAAAAAAGGCTATTTAATTGACCAGAAAATCCAAAATTTGGGCTGAGCTGAGTTGTTACAAGCAAGCGGCAAACAGACACCTGACAATCAAAAAAACAAAACATGCCTCAAAGGTGCTAAATTCAAAATTCAGAGCATTAATAAACAGCAAATATTTTGACTGTAAATAGTTAATGGCTACCTGAACAGAGAATGAAGTAACTGTCTCTCTCTCTCTGTGTTGTAATCTGAGCTTCTCTGTGTTTTTTGGCGCCAGTCTCTCTCTTGTTGTGCGGCGCTGCCGTACTAAAGGCCGCCGCTCCGCACCGCGCTCATACGCCGGTTAACCGCTGACGACGCTGTCCCGAACCCATGGCCTCTTAGCTCCGCCCCAGAAACAGCTTAAAACGGTCCGAACTTGGTTTTTCCACCAGAGCCAGGAGGACCACGAGAGACCAGACTCTTGACACACCGCCATGTGTCGAAACAACGCACACAAACCTGCGTGAGTCTCACTTTTCCTCCACGCAAAACTACTCAAGTTCAAATCTAGATTGAGAAATCTCGCCAGTGGATTTCACTAAACTGCGCACAGCGATCCGTTTGTTGACGAACCCAGCCAAGCTTTCTCTGGATGCTGCACTCTGTTACATGATCTCCTTTTGGTGTGAGAAGTGACTGTTACCAACACACGAGTCATATTTTTGGTTAAACATTCATATTGTACGACATAACATTCTGCTTCACGTGTGCCAGCTATTAACACTTACAGCTGGAGCATCTTTTATGTTTTGTGGTTGTTTTTTTTAATGTCTCACATGGGTCCACATTTCCCTGTTGTTGTTTCTTTTGTTGTTTTGTTACAAGAACCTACTGCCTTCTGGCCCCTCTCCTCTACCTGTAACTGTTGCTGCCCCCAAGTGGTGCAACAGAGGAATTGCTGGCGGAAGAAAACGTCAGGAAGGCATTTATGTAGGGATTCATTCCTACACAGTGCGAGTTGTGTTTTCCTGGGGCCTATTCCATGTTTTTGTTTTCTTCCCCTGCATGTTTGTTTTTAGGTCATCTTTTTACGGTTGAGTTTTACACTCCACAAACTTAAGCGAACGGGACAAGTGACCCTTTACTCGCTGTATCTTAGCAAGCCATTCAGCGGGCTGGTCACAGGCTTCCAGAAGATATTTATACAACCAGAGCTCTGCGGGTTCATTAAGGATGAAGAATAGGATAGTGGATATGTTATCGCATTTGTAACTGTATTAACCATTTATAGTGACACACTAACATGTTTGACAAACCTCATGACGGCAAGAAGATAAGCAAACTATTTACGTACTGTACGCTTTAACTGTTTTTGTTTTTACTACGATGACCGTGTTTCTGTTTATTATTTATGATTATTTTGAATTAATGAGACTTGTACGCTCCATGGGACCACACATGACTTAAGTTTCTTTCAGGTCGAGCGGTGCCGAGGTCTTTGAAAGTCCTTGAAGCTGTGTGGACTGGAAAGGGAAATGGCCTTAACTGTTTTTGAGAATGAAAAAAAGATTGCCTTGAAATCACTTGGAAACGCACTACGAATGGTTTACCCACCTCAGGCAGCGGCGCAAGAGAGCCGCTTCATATCCGTTGCGAAATCAAAAGATGGTTCGACCATTTAATTCTGACCAAGCTGCTCTGATATTTGATTTTTCTTCTTCTTTTTTTTTCTTCATCCTGACTTTGTTAGCCTTAGGGACTCAGATTTCAGCTGATTTGCACCTTGCAAGGTGAAGATGACGTTGGTCTGAGCCAAGTGCGAACAAACATGACATCCATGTGAAGCGGGCCAACAGTTAACTAGTAGCTCAAAATAGCAATTTTCCACCCGTGAAATTTTCACATCAGCAATTTTCCCCTCGGTTTTGCAGCCCACATGTTTGATAGGAATCGCTCATTCCAACAACAATGAATGATAACATATTAAATTAAATTAAATGAATAAGTAGACAAAATAACTGATAAGTTGAGAGAAACTAATAAGCTTGAAATTGTCCTAGTGAACATTTTTCAAAGGGGAAGTAAAAGTTGCAGCACTGAGCCAGAGTTAACACAGTATATGGCCCTGAGTAAAAGACATGACTGAAATATTACAAACATAATCAAATTATTGTTTTTCCTTTTAAGTTCTAGCATTTCACAAACTGACTTGATTTATTAAACTCATATTATGGTTTTAAATAAAGCTTAAAGTCTGTTTTTCGGAGTCCAGCCACAATTACATTTCCCATTTTTTATTTTTTAAAACCTCTTCTGTGTTTGTCCCTGATCAGAGTCAGCGCAAAGATACATATTTCAGATTAAGCGGCAGCGTCTTGGCTCTCTTGGCACAGACAGAGAAAGTAGAGTTCAGCAGCCCTGTGTGATGTATTAGCAGAGTGCTGTTCGTTTTAAATGAGACTGTAAATAAACTCCAGATGGGCCTTTTAAGGATGATTTTGAGTTTATTTTTCTTGCGTTCTTTTCTCATTTCAAAGACTTTTTTTTAAATGTGAAAAATATTTGAATTGTGTTTTAGCTGGCCTGGTCTCTACTTATGTCTCAAGGACCAGTCAGCCATCTTGTTGTAACTTGTTTGGAGGGGTGTGTATGTGTATGTGTATGTGTGTGTGTGTGTGTGTGTGTTCAATCAATCCATGCCTCACCTCCTGACCTGCCTTCTACTAAATGCCACCAGTTTAATGAACACGTTTCCTCATCAGTAATGTTGGACTTCCTGTTGTACAGAGCTGCTGACCAGTTAAACATGTGGAACAGATAAATGTGTACAGAAGAAAATAATAATAAAAAGAACTTAACAAAGTGTATTTTTGTGTTATTCTTAGTTCAGTTTTGTGATAAGATGGACTTTATTTGTCTTGGAAAAAACAATACAAAATAACAAAAAAATTACGTATTTACTATGAATTTTTTATAAACTTTTTTTTCGACTGTGCCATGACAATTTACTATTTTACAATGACTTTATGACTTTTTTTTTTTTACATCCCACAATATGACTTTTTGATTACTTTTCGTCAAACAATACTTTTATAGGGGTTTTTTTTCCCCCCCGACACAACTCTTTCATGACCTTTTTCAACATACTATACTATGACTTTTTTATGACTTTTTTTTTTGGACATGCTATACTATGACTATGGCTTCTGACCACTCACAGCGCTTCAACAATACATACATTCACACATTCATACACTGATGGCAGCAGCCACCATACAAGGTGCCCATCAGGACTCTTAACCGCTTGGAGCCGAGCGCCCCCGCCGGTGGGGGCGGAGCATGCATCCAAAAATGTATCCACTCATAACGTGCACTCATCAGTAACGAATATAATGATGCCGCATACCTGCTCAAACTGCAGCTCCTGCGCTACAAAGTCATCTCAGCTGTTTGTGCACACTCCAAACACAACATATGACAAAGCTACGTATAATACCAAGTAACACAATCGAAATAGCGGCCCCGAAGCAGTCCCACTCGCCACATTTATGCCAATAACGTTTTGAAAAGCCAATGTTTCTTATGTGCAATGTTTTTAATTTAACTTTGAATATATACAAAGCTTTTTTACTGTTTAATTATAAGCCTAGCTTGTTTGTTATTAACTGATGCTTCTTGTTATTACAAAATACTTTTTGCTGCTCTAAAACTGCAATTGTCCCTGCCAGGGAAGGAAGAATGATCTAATCTTAAACGTTGAAACTCTGGGAAAAAGAAATATGACTTCATTACCAAGATTGGAATTAGAATTTAAAAAGGAGTATTGGCTACCAGTCACAACGATTTGTTTGAGAAATATTGGTGTAATTGTTTGAGGGTATGTGTGTGTATTTCTTCCTACTCCTTATTGGGCATGTAATATGTATTCATATTGACTGTTTTCGACAAGCTATACTATGAATGTTTTTCACTTTTTTCAACATGCTATACTGTGACTGCTTTTGACATAATATACTATGACTGTTTTTTTACTTTTTTCGACATGCTATACTATGACCGTTTTTCACTTTTTTCGACAGGCTACTATGACTGTTTTCAACAAAATATACTATGACTTTTTATAGAAATACTATGCCAGTGGCTCTCAATTGCTGTCCGTGGCTAAGTGGGGACCATGGCTGCCTCTCAATCAGAGGGTCATCAGTTCAATCCCCTGCTATGCTAGTCTCAACCCCAAAATGCTATTATTATGACTTTTTTTAGAAATACTATGACCGTTTTTCACTTTTTTCGACAGGCTATACTATGACTTCTTTCGATAGGCTATACTATGACTGTTTTTTGACATAATATACTGTGACTTTTTATAGACATACTATGCCAGTGGCTCTCAGTTGCTGTCCGTGGCTAAGTGGGTAGCACGGCTGTCTCTCAATAAGAGGGTCATCAGATCAATCCCCGGCTCCTGCTATGCTAGTCTCAACCCCAAAATACTATTATTATGACTTTTTTCGACATGCTATACTATGACTGTTTTCGACATAATATACTATGACAGTTTTTCACTTTTTTCGACATGCTATACCATGACCGTTTCTCAGTTTTTTCGAAAATGCTATACTATGACCGTTTTTCACTTTTTTCGACAGGCTATACTATGACTGTTTTTGACAGGCTATACTATGACTGTTTTCGACATAATATACTATGACCGTTTTTCAATTTTTTCGACATGCTATACTATGACCGTTTTTCACTTTTTTCGACAGGCTATACTATGACTGCTTTCGACAGGCTATACTATGACTGTTTTCAACATAATATACTATGACTGTTTTTTGACTTTTTTCGACATGGTATACTATGACCGTTTTCACTTTTTTCGACAGGCTATACTATGACTGCTTTCGACAGGCTATACTATGACTGTTTTCGACATAAAGTACTATGACTGTTTTTTCACTTTTTTCGACATGCTATACTATGACCGTTTTTCAATTTTTTCGACATGCTATACTATGACCGTTTTTCACTTTTTTCGACAGTCTATACTATGACTGCTTTCGACAGGCTATACTATGACTGTTTTTGACATAATATACTATGACTGTTTTTTGACTTTTTTCGACATGCTATACTATGACCGTTTTTCAATTTTTTTGACATGCTATACTATGACCGTTTTTCACTTTTTTCGACAGGCTATACTATGACTGCTTTCGACAGGCTATACTATGACTGTTTTCGACATAATATACTGTGACTTTTTATAGACATACTATGCCAGCATTTCTCAATTGCTGTCCGTGGCTAAGTGGGTAGCACGGCTGTCTCTCAATCAGAGGGTCATCACATCAATCCCCGGCTCCTGCTATGCTAGTCTCAACCCCAAAATATTATTATTCTGACTTTTTTCGACATGCTATACTATGACCGTTTTGAAATTTTTTCGACATGCTATACTATGACCGTTTTTCACTTTTTTCGACAGGCTATACTATGACTGCTTTCGACATAAAATACTATGACTGTTTTTTCACTTTTTTCGACATGCGATACTATGACCGTTTTTCAATTTTTTCGACATGCTATACTATGACCGTTTTTCAATTTTTTCAAAATGCTATACTATGACCGTTTTTCACTTTTTTTAGACAGTCTATACTATGACTGCTTACGACAGGCTATACTATGACTGTTTTTGACATAATATACTTTGACTGTTTTTGGACTTTTTTCGACATGCTATACTATGACCGTTTTAGACATAATATACTATGACTGTTTTTTGACTTTTTTCGACATGGTATACTATGACCGTTTTTCACTTTTTTCGACAGGCTATACTATCACTGCTTTCGACAGGCTATACTATGACTGTTTTTGACATAATATACTATGCCCGTTTTTCAATTTTTTCGACATGCTATAATATGACCGTTTTTCACATTTTTCGACAGGCTATACTATGACTGCTTTCGACAGGCTATACTATGACTGTTTTCAACATAATATACTATGACTGTTTTTTGACTTTTTTCGACATGCTTTCCTATGACTTCTTTCGATAGGCTATACAATGACTGTTTTCGACATAATATACTGTGACTTTTTATAGACATACTATGCCAGCGGCTCTCAATTGCTGTCCGAGGCTAAGTGGGTAGCACGGCTGTCTCTCAATCAGAGGGTCATCACATCAATCCCCGGCTCATGCTATGCTAGTCTCAACCCCAAAATATTATTATTCTGACTTTTTTCGACATGCTATACTATGACTGTTTTGACATTTTTTCAACATGCTGTACTATGACCGTTTTTCACTTTTTTCGACAGGCTATACTATGACTGCTTTCGACATAGAATACTATGACTGTTTTTTCACTTTTTTCGACATGCTATACTATGACTGTTTTTCAATTTTTTCGACATGCTATACTATGACCATTTTTCACTTTTTTCGACAGGCTATACTATCACTGCTTTCGACAGGCTATACTATGACTGTTTTCGACATAATATACTATGACTGTTTTTTGACTTTTTTCGACATGCTATACTATGACTGTTTTTAAATTTTTTCGACATGCTATACTATGACCGTTTTTCACTTTTTTCGACAGGCTATACTATGACTGCTTTCGACAGGCTATACTATGACTGCTTTCGACATAATATACTATGACTGTTTTTTGACTTTTTTCGACATGCTATACTATGACCGTTTTTCAATATTTTCGACATGCTATACTATGACCGTTTTTCAATATTTTCGACATGCTATACTATGACCGTTTTTCACTTTTTTCGAAAGGCTATACTATGACTGCTTTCGACAGGCTATACTATGACCGTTTTCAACATGATATATAAAATGACTTTATATAGACATACTATGCGAGCAGTTCTCAATAGCTGTCTGTGGCTAAGTGGGGAGCACGGCTCCCTCTCAATCAGAGGGTCGTCGGTTCAGTCCCCGGCTCATGCTATGCTAGTCTCAACTCCAAAATATTATTATTATGACTTTTTTTAGACATACTATACTATGACCGTTTTTCACTTTTTTCGACAGGCTATACTATGACTGCTTTCGACAGGCTATACTATGACTGTTTTCGACATAAAATACTATGACTGTTTTTTCACTTTTTTCGACATGCTATACTATGACCGTTTTTCAATTTTTTCGACATGCTATACTATGACCGTTTTTCAATTTTTTCAAAATGCTATACTATGACCGTTTTTCACTTTTTTAGACAGTCTATACTATGACTGCTTTTGACAGGCTATACTATGACTGTTTTTGACATAATATACTTTGACTGTTTTTGGACTTTTTTCGACATGCTATACTATGACTGTTTTGAAATTTTTTCGACATGCTATACTATGACCGTTTTTCACTTTTTTCGACAGTCTATACTATGACTGCTTTCGACAGGCAACCTATGACTGTTTTCGACATAAAATACTATGACTGTTTTTTCACTTTTTTCGACATGCTTTTCTATGACCGTTTTTCAATTTTTTCGACATGCTATACTATGACCGTTTTTCACTTTTTTCGACAGTCTATACTATGACTGCTTTCGACAGGCTATACTATGACTGTTTTTGACATAATATACTATGACTGTTTTTTGACTTTTTTCGACATGCTATACTATGACCGTTTTCAACATGATATATAAAATGACTTTTTATAGACATACTATGCGAGCAGTTCTCAATAGCTGTCTGTGGCTAAGTGGGGAGCATGGCTCCCTCTCAATCAGAGGATCGTAGGTTCAGTCCCCGGCTCATGCTATGCTAGTCTAAACTCCAAAATATTATTATTATGACTTTTTTTAGACATACTATACTATGACTGTTTTTCACTTTTTTCGACAGGCTATACTATGATTGCTTTCGATAGGCTATACTATGACTGTTTTCAACATAATATACTATGACTGTTTTTTGACTTTTTTCGACATGCTATACTATGACTGTTTTTAAATTTTTTCGACATGCTATACTATGACCGTTTTTAAATTTTTTCGACATGCTATACTATGACCGTTTTTCACATTTTTCGACAGGCTATACTATGACTGCTTTCGACAGGCTATACTATGACCGTTTTCGACATAATATACTATGACTGTTTTTGGACTTTTTTCGACATGCTATACTATGACCGTTTTTCAATATTTTCGACATGCTATACTATGACCGTTTTTCAATATTTTCGACATGCTATACTATGACCGTTTTTCACTTTTTTCGAAAGGCTATACTATGACTGCTTTCGACATAATATACTGTGACTTTTTATAGACATACTATGCCAGGGGCTCTCAATTGCTGTCCGTGGCTAAGTGGGTAGCACGGCTGTCTCTCAATCAGAGGGTCATCACATCAATCCCTGGCTCCTGCTATGCTAGTCTCAACCCCAAAATATTATTATTCTGACTTTTTTCGACATGCTATACTATGACCGTTTTTCACTTTTTTCGACAGGCTATACTATGACTGCTTTCGACAGGCAACCTATGACTGTTTTCGACATAAAATACTATGACTGTTTTTTCACTTTTTTCGACATGCTATACTATGACCGTTTTTCACTTTTTTCGACAGTCTATACTATGACTGCTTTCGACAGGCTATACTATGACTGTTTTTGACATAATATACTATGACTGTTTTTTGACTTTTTTCGACATGCTATACTATGACCGTTTTTCAATTTTTTCGACATGCTATACTATGACCGTTTTTCACTTTTTTCGACAGGCTATACTATGACTGCTTTCGACAGGCTATACTATGACTGTTTTCGACATAATATACTATGACTGTTTTTTGACTTTTTTCGACATGCTATACTATGACCGTTTTTAAATTTTTTCGACATGGTATACTATGACCGTTTTTCACTTTTTTCGACAGGCTATACTATCACTGCTTTCGACAGGCTATACTATGACTGTTTTCGACATAATATACTATGACTGTTTTTTGACTTTTTTCGACATGCTATACTATGACTGTTTTTACATTTTTTCGACATGCTATACTATGACCGTTTTTCACTTTTTTCGACAGGCTATACTATGACTGCTTTCGACAGGCTATACTATGACTGTTTTCAACATAATATACTATGACTTTTTTTTGACTTTTTTCGACATGCTATACTATGACCGTTTTTAAATTTTTTCGACATGCTATACTATGACCGTTTTTCACAATTTTCGACAGGCTATACTATGACTGCTTTCGACAGGCTATACTATGACTGTTTTCGACAGGCTATACTATGACTGTTTTCAACATAATATACTATGACTGTTTTTTGACTTTTTTCGACATGCTATACTATGACCGTTTTTCACTTTTTTCGAAAGGCTATACTATGACTGCTTTCGACAGGCTATACTATGACCGTTTTCAACATGATATATAAAATGACTTTAAATAGACATACTATGCGAGCAGTTCTCAATAGCTGTCTGTGGCTAAGGGGGGAGCACGGCTCCCTCTCAATCAGAGGGTCGTCGGTTCAGTCCCCTCCTCATGCTATGCTAGTCTCAACTCCAAAATATTATTATTATGACTTTTTTTAGACATGCCATACTATGACCGTTTTTCACTTTTTTCGACAGGCTATACTATGACTGCTTTCGATAGGCTATACTATGACTGTTTTCGACATAATATACTGTGACTTTTTATGGACATACTATGCCAGCGGCTCTCAATTGCTGTCCGTGGCTAAGGGGGTAGCACGGCTGTCTCTCAATCAGAGGGTCATCACATCAATCCCTGGCTCCTGCTATGCTAGTCTCAACCGCAAAATATTATTATTCTGACTTTTTTCGACATGCTATACTATGACCGTTTTTCAATTTTTTCGACATGCTATACTATGACCGTTTTTCACTTTTTTCGACAGGCTATACTATGACTGCTTTCGACAGGCTATACTATGACTGTTTTCGACATAAAATACTATGACTGTTTTTTCACTTTTTTCGACATGCTATACTATGACCGTTTTTCAATTTTTTCGACATGCTATACTATGACCATTTTTCACTTTTTTCGACTGGCTATACTATCACTGCTTTCGACAGGCTATACTATGACTGTTTTAGACATAATATACTATGACTGTTTTTTGACTTTTTTCGACATGCTATACTATGACTGTTTTTAAATTTTTTCGACATGCTATACTATGACCGTTTTTCACTTTTTTCGACAGGCTATACTATGACTGCTTTCGACAGGCTATACTATGACTGTTTTCGACATAATATACTATGACTGTTTTTTGACTTTTTTCGACATGCTATACTATGACCGTTTTTAAATTTTTTCGACATGCTATACTATGACCATTTTTCACATTTTTCGACAGGCTATACTATGACTGCTTTCGACAGGCTATACTATGACCGTTTTCGACATAATATACTATGACTGTTTTTTGACTTTTTTCGACATGCTATACTATGACCGTTTTTCAATATTTTCGACATGCTATACTATGACCGTTTTTCACTTTTTTCGAAAGGCTATACTATGACTGCTTTCGACATAATATACTGTGACTTTTTATAGACATACTATGCCAGTGGCTCTCAATTGCTGTCTGTGGCTAAGTGGGTAGCACGGCTGTCTCTCAATCAGAGGGTCATCACATCAATCCCTGGCTCCTCCTATGCTAGTCTCAACCCCAAAATATTATTATTCTGACTTTTTTCGACATGCTATACTATGACCGTTTTGAAATTTTTTCGACATGCTATACTATGACCGTTTTTCACTTTTTTCAACAGGCTATACTATGACTGCTTTCGACAGGCTATACTATGACTGTTTTCGACATAAAATACTATGACTGTTTTTTCACTTTTTTCGACATGCTATACTATGACCGTTTTTCAATTTTTTCGACATGCTATACTATGACCGTTTTTCAATTTTTTCAAAATGCTATACTATGACCGTTTTTCACTTTTTTAGACAGTCTATACTATGACTGCTTTCGACAGGCTATACTATGACTGTTTTTGACATAATATACTTTGACTGTTTTTGGACTTTTTTCGACATGCTATACTATGACCGTTTTGAAATTTTTTCGACATGCTATACTATGACCGTTTTTCACTTTTTTCGACAGGCTATACTATGACTGCTTTCGACAGGCAACCTATGACTGTTTTCGACATAAAATACTATGACTGTTTTTTCACTTTTTTCGACATGCTATACTATGACCGTTTTTCAATTTTTTCGACCTGCTATACTATGACCGTTTTTCACTTTTTTCGACAGTCTATACTATGACTGCTTTCGACAGGCTCTACTATGACTGTTTTTGACATAATATACTATGACTGTTTTTTGACTTTTTTCGACATGCTATACTATGACCGTTTTTCAATTTTTTCGACATGCTATACTATGACCGTTTTTCACTTTTTTCGACAGGCTATACTATGACTGCTTTCGACAGGCTATACTATGACTGTTTTCGACAGGCTATACTATGACTGCTTTCGACAGGCTATACTATGACCGTTTTCAACATGATATATAAAATGACTTTGTATAGACATACTATGCGAGCAGTTCTCAATAGCTGTCTGTGGCTAAGTGGGGAGCACGGCTCCCTCTCAATCAAAGGGTCGTCAGTTCAGTCCCCGGCTCATGCTATGCTAGTCTCAACTCCAAAATATTATTATTATGACTTTTTTTAGACATACTATACTATGATCGTTTTTCACTTTTTTCGACATGCTATACTATGACTGCTTTCGACAGGCTATACTATGACTGTTTTAGACATAATATACTATGACTGTTTTTTGAGTTTTTTCGACATGCTATACTATGACCGTTTTTAAATTTTTTCGACATGGTATACTATGACCGTTTTTCACTTTTTTCGACAGGCTATACTATCACTGCTTTCGACAGGCTATACTATGACTGTTTTCGACATAATATACTATGACTGTTTTTTGACTTTTTTCGACATGCTATACTATGACCGTTTTTCAATATTTTCGACATGCTATACTATGACCGTTTTTCAATACTTTCGACATGCTATACTATGACCGTTTTTCACTTTTTTCGACAGGCTATACTATGACTGCTTTCGACAGGCTACACTATGACCGTTTTCAACATGATATATAAAATGACTTTATATAGACATACTATGCGAGCAGTTCTCAATAGCTGTCTGTGGCTAAGTGGGGAGCACGGCTCCCTCTCAATCAGAGGGTCGTCGGTTCAGTCCCCGGCTCATGCTATGCTAGTCTCAACTCCAAAATATTATTATTATGACTTTTTTTAGACATACTATACTATGACCGTTTTTCACTTTTTTCGACAGGCTATACTATGACTGCTTTCGACAGGCTATACTATGACTGTTTTCGACATAAAATACTATGACTGTTTTTTCACTTTTTTCGACATGCTATACTATGACCGTTTTTCAATTTTTTCGACATCCTATACTATGACCGTTTTTCAATTTTTTCAAAATGCTATACTATGACCGTTTTTCACTTTTTTAGACAGTCTATACTATGACTGCTTTTGACAGGCTATACTATGACTGTTTTTGACATAATATACTTTGACTGTTTTTGGACTTTTTTCGACATGCTATACTATGACTGTTTTGAAATTTTTTCGACATGCTATACTATGACCGTTTTTCACTTTTTTCGACAGTCTATACTATGACTGCTTTCGACAGGCAACCTATGACTGTTTTCGACATAAAATACTATGACTGTTTTTTCACTTTTTTCGACATGCTTTTCTATGACCGTTTTTCAATTTTTTCGACATGCTATACTATGACCGTTTTTCACTTTTTTCGACAGTCTATACTATGACTGCTTTCGACAGGCTATACTATGACTGTTTTTGACATAATATACTATGACTGTTTTTTGACTTTTTTCGACATGCTATACTATGACCGTTTTCAACATGATATATAAAATGACTTTTTATAGACATACTATGCGAGCAGTTCTCAATAGCTGTCTGTGGCTAAGTGGGGAGCATGGCTCCCTCTCAATCAGAGGATCGTAGGTTCAGTCCCCGGCTCATGCTATGCTAGTCTAAACTCCAAAATATTATTATTATGACTTTTTTTAGACATACTATACTATGACTGTTTTTCACTTTTTTCGACAGGCTATACTATGATTGCTTTCGATAGGCTATACTATGACTGTTTTCAACATAATATACTATGACTGTTTTTTGACTTTTTTCGACATGCTATACTATGACTGTTTTTAAATTTTTTCGACATGCTATACTATGACCGTTTTTAAATTTTTTCGACATGCTATACTATGACCGTTTTTCACATTTTTCGACAGGCTATACTATGACTGCTTTCGACAGGCTATACTATGACCGTTTTCGACATAATATACTATGACTGTTTTTGGACTTTTTTCGACATGCTATACTATGACCGTTTTTCAATATTTTCGACATGCTATACTATGACCGTTTTTCAATATTTTCGACATGCTATACTATGACCGTTTTTCACTTTTTTCGAAAGGCTATACTATGACTGCTTTCGACATAATATACTGTGACTTTTTATAGACATACTATGCCAGGGGCTCTCAATTGCTGTCCGTGGCTAAGTGGGTAGCACGGCTGTCTCTCAATCAGAGGGTCATCACATCAATCCCTGGCTCCTGCTATGCTAGTCTCAACCCCAAAATATTATTATTCTGACTTTTTTCGACATGCTATACTATGACCGTTTTTCACTTTTTTCGACAGGCTATACTATGACTGCTTTCGACAGGCAACCTATGACTGTTTTCGACATAAAATACTATGACTGTTTTTTCACTTTTTTCGACATGCTATACTATGACCGTTTTTCACTTTTTTCGACAGTCTATACTATGACTGCTTTCGACAGGCTATACTATGACTGTTTTTGACATAATATACTATGACTGTTTTTTGACTTTTTTCGACATGCTATACTATGACCGTTTTTCAATTTTTTCGACATGCTATACTATGACCGTTTTTCACTTTTTTCGACAGGCTATACTATGACTGCTTTCGACAGGCTATACTATGACTGTTTTCGACATAATATACTATGACTGTTTTTTGACTTTTTTCGACATGCTATACTATGACCGTTTTTAAATTTTTTCGACATGGTATACTATGACCGTTTTTCACTTTTTTCGACAGGCTATACTATCACTGCTTTCGACAGGCTATACTATGACTGTTTTCGACATAATATACTATGACTGTTTTTTGACTTTTTTCGACATGCTATACTATGACTGTTTTTACATTTTTTCGACATGCTATACTATGACCGTTTTTCACTTTTTTCGACAGGCTATACTATGACTGCTTTCGACAGGCTATACTATGACTGTTTTCAACATAATATACTATGACTTTTTTTTGACTTTTTTCGACATGCTATACTATGACCGTTTTTAAATTTTTTCGACATGCTATACTATGACCGTTTTTCACAATTTTCGACAGGCTATACTATGACTGCTTTCGACAGGCTATACTATGACTGTTTTCGACAGGCTATACTATGACTGTTTTCAACATAATATACTATGACTGTTTTTTGACTTTTTTCGACATGCTATACTATGACCGTTTTTCACTTTTTTCGAAAGGCTATACTATGACTGCTTTCGACAGGCTATACTATGACCGTTTTCAACATGATATATAAAATGACTTTAAATAGACATACTATGCGAGCAGTTCTCAATAGCTGTCTGTGGCTAAGGGGGGAGCACGGCTCCCTCTCAATCAGAGGGTCGTCGGTTCAGTCCCCTCCTCATGCTATGCTAGTCTCAACTCCAAAATATTATTATTATGACTTTTTTTAGACATGCCATACTATGACCGTTTTTCACTTTTTTCGACAGGCTATACTATGACTGCTTTCGATAGGCTATACTATGACTGTTTTCGACATAATATACTGTGACTTTTTATGGACATACTATGCCAGCGGCTCTCAATTGCTGTCCGTGGCTAAGGGGGTAGCACGGCTGTCTCTCAATCAGAGGGTCATCACATCAATCCCTGGCTCCTGCTATGCTAGTCTCAACCGCAAAATATTATTATTCTGACTTTTTTCGACATGCTATACTATGACCGTTTTTCAATTTTTTCGACATGCTATACTATGACCGTTTTTCACTTTTTTCGACAGGCTATACTATGACTGCTTTCGACAGGCTATACTATGACTGTTTTCGACATAAAATACTATGACTGTTTTTTCACTTTTTTCGACATGCTATACTATGACCGTTTTTCAATTTTTTCGACATGCTATACTATGACCATTTTTCACTTTTTTCGACTGGCTATACTATCACTGCTTTCGACAGGCTATACTATGACTGTTTTAGACATAATATACTATGACTGTTTTTTGACTTTTTTCGACATGCTATACTATGACTGTTTTTAAATTTTTTCGACATGCTATACTATGACCGTTTTTCACTTTTTTCGACAGGCTATACTATGACTGCTTTCGACAGGCTATACTATGACTGTTTTCGACATAATATACTATGACTGTTTTTTGACTTTTTTCGACATGCTATACTATGACCGTTTTTAAATTTTTTCGACATGCTATACTATGACCATTTTTCACATTTTTCGACAGGCTATACTATGACTGCTTTCGACAGGCTATACTATGACCGTTTTCGACATAATATACTATGACTGTTTTTTGACTTTTTTCGACATGCTATACTATGACCGTTTTTCAATATTTTCGACATGCTATACTATGACCGTTTTTCACTTTTTTCGAAAGGCTATACTATGACTGCTTTCGACATAATATACTGTGACTTTTTATAGACATACTATGCCAGTGGCTCTCAATTGCTGTCTGTGGCTAAGTGGGTAGCACGGCTGTCTCTCAATCAGAGGGTCATCACATCAATCCCTGGCTCCTCCTATGCTAGTCTCAACCCCAAAATATTATTATTCTGACTTTTTTCGACATGCTATACTATGACCGTTTTGAAATTTTTTCGACATGCTATACTATGACCGTTTTTCACTTTTTTCGACAGGCTATACTATGACTGCTTTCGACAGGCTATACTATGACTGTTTTCGACATAAAATACTATGACTGTTTTTTCACTTTTTTCGACATGCTATACTATGACCGTTTTTCAATTTTTTCGACATGCTATACTATGACCGTTTTTCAATTTTTTCAAAATGCTATACTATGACCGTTTTTCACTTTTTTAGACAGTCTATACTATGACTGCTTTCGACAGGCTATACTATGACTGTTTTTGACATAATATACTTTGACTGTTTTTGGACTTTTTTCGACATGCTATACTATGACCGTTTTGAAATTTTTTCGACATGCTATACTATGACCGTTTTTCACTTTTTTCGACAGGCTATACTATGACTGCTTTCGACAGGCAACCTATGACTGTTTTCGACATAAAATACTATGACTGTTTTTTCACTTTTTTCGACATGCTATACTATGACCGTTTTTCAATTTTTTCGACCTGCTATACTATGACCGTTTTTCACTTTTTTCGACAGTCTATACTATGACTGCTTTCGACAGGCTATACTATGACTGTTTTTGACATAATATACTATGACTGTTTTTTGACTTTTTTCGACATGCTATACTATGACCGTTTTTCAATTTTTTCGACATGCTATACTATGACCGTTTTTCACTTTTTTCGACAGGCTATACTATGACTGCTTTCGACAGGCTATACTATGACTGTTTTCGACAGGCTATACTATGACTGCTTTCGACAGGCTATACTATGACCGTTTTCAACATGATATATAAAATGACTTTGTATAGACATACTATGCGAGCAGTTCTCAATAGCTGTCTGTGGCTAAGTGGGGAGCACGGCTCCCTCTCAATCAAAGGGTCGTCAGTTCAGTCCCCGGCTCATGCTATGCTAGTCTCAACTCCAAAATATTATTATTATGACTTTTTTTAGACATACTATACTATGATCGTTTTTCACTTTTTTCGACATGCTATACTATGACTGCTTTCGACAGGCTATACTATGACTGTTTTAGACATAATATACTATGACTGTTTTTTGAGTTTTTTCGACATGCTATACTATGACCGTTTTTAAATTTTTTCGACATGGTATACTATGACCGTTTTTCACTTTTTTCGACAGGCTATACTATCACTGCTTTCGA
Source organism: Cebidichthys violaceus (assembly GCF_023349555.1). Taxonomy (NCBI): domain Eukaryota; kingdom Metazoa; phylum Chordata; class Actinopteri; order Perciformes; family Stichaeidae; genus Cebidichthys; species Cebidichthys violaceus. The sequence goes on from NW_027176285.1 coordinate 2,929,750, forward strand.
CAGGCTATACTATGACTGTTTTCGACATAATATACTATGACTGTTTTTTGACTTTTTTCGACATGCTATACTATGACCGTTTTTCAATATTTTCGACATGCTATACTATGACCGTTTTTCAATACTTTCGACATGCTATACTATGACCGTTTTTCACTTTTTTCGACAGGCTATACTATGACTGCTTTCGACAGGCTACACTATGACCGTTTTCAACATGATATATAAAATGACTTTATATAGACATACTATGGGAGCAGTTCTCAATAGCTGTCTGTGGCTAAGTGGGAAGCACGGCTCCCTCTCAATCAGAGGGTCGTTGGTTCAGTCCCCGGCTCATGCTATGCTAGTCTCAACTCCAAAATATTATTATTATGACTTTTTTTAGCCATACTATACTATGACCGTTTTTCACTTTTTTCGACAGGCTATACTATGACTTCTTTCGATAGGCTATACTATGACTGTTTTCGACATAATATACTGTGACTTTTTATAGACATACTATGCCAGTGGCTCTCAATTGCTGTCCGTGGCTAAGTGGGTAGCACGCTGTCTTTCAATCAGAGGGTCATCAGATCAATCCCCGGCTCCTGCTATGCTAGTCTCAACCGCAAAATATTATTATTATGACTTTTGTCGACATGCTATACTATGACCGTTTTTCAATTTTTTCGACATGCTATACTATGACCGTTTTTCACTTTTTTCGACAGGCTATACTATGACTGCTTTCGACAGGCTATACTCTGACTGTTTTCGACATAATATACTATGACTGTTTTTTGACTTTTTTCGACATGCTATACTATGACCGTTTTTCACTTTTTTCGACAGGCTATACTATCACTGCTTTCGACAGGCTATACTATGACTGTTTTCAACATAATATACTATGACTGTTTTTTCACTTTTTTCGACATGCTATACTATGACCGTTTTTCACTTTTTTCGACAGGCTATACTATGACTGTTTCGACAGGCTATACTATGACTGTTTTCAACATAATATACTATGACTGTTTTTTGACTTTTTTCGACATGCTATACTATGACCGTTTTTAAATTTTTTCGACATGGTATACTATGACCGTTTTTCACTTTTTTCGACAGGCTATACTATCACTGCTTTCAACAGGCTATACTATGACTGTTTTCGACATAATATACTATGACTGTTTTTTGACTTTTTTCGACATGCTATACTATGACTGTTTTTCAATTTTTTCGACATGCTATACTATGACCGTTTTTCACTTTTTTCGACAGGCTATACTATGACTGCTTTCGACAGGCTATACTATGACTGTTTTCGACATAATATACTATGACTGTTTTTTGACTTTTTTCGACATGCTATACTATGACCGTTTTTAAATTTTTTCGACATGGTATACTATGACCGTTTTTCACTTTTTTCGACAGGCTATACTATCACTGCTTTCGACAGGCTGTACTATGACTGTTTTCGACATAATATACTATGACTGTTTTTTGACTTTTTTCGACATGCTATACTATGACCGTTTTTCAATATTTTCGACATGCTATACTATGACCGTTTTTCAATATTTTCGACATGCTATACTATGACCGTTTTTCACTTTTTTCGAAAGGCTATACTATGACTGCTTTCGACAGGCTATACTATGACCGTTTTCAACATGATATATAAAATGACTTTGTATAGACATACTATGCGAGCAGTTCTCAATAGCTGTCTGTGGCTAAGTGGGGAGCACGGCTCCCTCTCAATCAAAGGGTCGTCAGTTCAGTCCCCGGCTCATGCTATGCTAGTCTCAACTCCAAAATATTATTATTATGACTTTTTTTAGACATACTATACTATGATCGTTTTTCACTTTTTTCGACATGCTATACTATGACTGCTTTCGACAGGCTATACTATGACTGTTTTAGACATAATATACTGTGACTTTTTATAGACATACTATGCCGGTGGCTCTCAATTGCTGTCCGTGGCTAAGTGGGTAGCACGCTGTCTTTCAATCAGAGAGTCATCAGATCAATCCCCGGCTCCTGCTATGCTAGTCTCAACCGCAAAATATTATTATTATGACTTTTGTCGACATGCTATACTATGACCGTTTTTCAATTTTTTCGACATGCTATACTATGACCGTTTTTCACTTTTTTCGACAGGCTATACTATGACTGCTTTCGACAGGCTATACTCTGACTGTTTTCGACATAATATACTATGACTGTTTTTTGACTTTTTTCGACATGCTATACTATGACCGTTTTTCACTTTTTTCGACAGGCTATACTATCACTGCTTTCGACAGGCTATACTATGACTGTTTTCAACATAATATACTATGACTGTTTTTTCACTTTTTTCGACATGCTATACTATGACCGTTTTTCACTTTTTTCGACAGGCTATACTATGACTGTTTCGACAGGCTATACTATGACTGTTTTCAACATAATATACTATGACTGTTTTTTGACTTTTTTCGACATGCTATACTATGACCGTTTTTAAATTTTTTCGACATGGTATACTATGACCGTTTTTCACTTTTTTCGACAGGCTATACTATCACTGCTTTCGACAGGTTATACTATGACTGTTTTCGACATAATATACTATGACTGTTTTTTGACTTTTTTCGACATGCTATACTATGACTGTTTTTCAATTTTTTCAACATGCTATACTATGACCGTTTTTCACTTTTTTCGACAGGCTATACTATGACTGCTTTCGACAGGCTATACTATGACTGTTTTCGACATAATATACTATGACTGTTTTTTGACTTTTTTCGACATGCTATACTATGACCGTTTTTAAATTTTTTCGACATGGTATACTATGACCGTTTTTCACTTTTTTCGACAGGCTATACTATGACTGCTTTCGACAGGCTATACTATGACTGTTTTCGACATAATATACTATGACTGTTTTTTGACTTTTTTCGACATGCTATACTATGACCGTTTTTAAATTTTTTCGACATGCTATACTATGACCGTTTTTCAGTTTTTTCGACAGGCTATACTATGACTGCTTTCGACAGGCTATACTATGACTGTTTTCAACATAATATACTATGACTGTTTTTTGACTTTTTTCGACATGCTATACTATGACCGTTTTTCAATATTTTCGACATGCTATACTATGACCGTTTTTCACTTTTTTCGACAGGCTATACTATGACTGTTTCGACAGGCTATACTATGACTGTTTTCAACATAATATACTATGACTGTTTTTTGACTTTTTTCGACATGCTATACTATGACCGTTTTTAAATTTTTTCGACATGGTATACTATGACCGTTTTTCACTTTTTTCGACAGGCTATACTATCACTGCTTTCGACAGGTTATACTATGACTGTTTTCGACATAATATACTATGACTGTTTTTTGACTTTTTTCGACATGCTATACTATGACTGTTTTTCAATTTTTTCGACATGCTATACTATGACCGTTTTTCACTTTTTTCGACAGGCTATACTATGACTGCTTTCGACAGGCTATACTATGACTGTTTTCGACATAATATACTATGACTGTTTTTTGACTTTTTTCGACATGCTATACTATGACCGTTTTTAAATTTTTTCGACATGGTATACTATGACCGTTTTTCACTTTTTTCGACAGGCTATACTATGACTGCTTTCGACAGGCTATACTATGACTGTTTTCGACATAATATACTATGACTGTTTTTTGACTTTTTTCGACATGCTATACTATGACCGTTTTTAAATTTTTTCGACATGCTATACTATGACCGTTTTTCAGTTTTTTCGACAGGCTATACTATGACTGCTTTCGACAGGCTATACTATGACTGTTTTCAACATAATATACTATGACTGTTTTTTGACTTTTTTCGACATGCTATACTATGACCGTTTTTCAATATTTTCGACATGCTATACTATGACCGTTTTTCAATATTTTCGACATGCTATACTATGACCGTTTTTCACTTTTTTCGAAAGGCTATACTATGACTGCTTTCGACAGGCTATACTATGACCGTTTTCAACATGATATATAAAATGACTTTATATAGACATACTATGGGAGCAGTTCTCAATAGCTGTCTGTGGCTAAGTGGGAAGCACGGCTCCCTCTCAATCAGAGGGTCGTCGGTTCAGTCCCCGGCTCATGCTATGCTAGTCTCAACTCCAAAATATTATTATTATGACTTTTTTTAGCCATACTATACTATGACCGTTTTTCACTTTTTTCGACAGGCTATACTATGACTTCTTTCGATAGGCTATACTATGACTGTTTTCGACATAATATACTGTGACTTTTTATAGACATACTATGCCAGTGGCTCTCAATTGCTGTCCGTGGCTAAGTGGGTAGCACGCTGTCTTTCAATCAGAGGGTCGTCAGTTCAGTCCCCGGCTCATGCTATGCTAGTCTCAACTCCAAAATATTATTATTATGACTTTTTTTAGACATACTATACTATGATCGTTTTTCACTTTTTTCGACATGCTATACTATGACTGCTTTCGACAGGCTATACTATGACTGTTTTAGACATAATATACTATGACTGTTTTTTGACTTTTTTCGACAGGCTATACTATGACTGCTTTCGACAGGCTATACTCTGACTGTTTTCGACATAATATACTATGACTGTTTTTTGACTTTTTTCGACATGCTATACTATGACCGTTTTTCACTTTTTTCGACAGGCTATACTATCACTGCTTTCGACAGGCTATACTATGACTGTTTTCAACATAATATACTATGACTGTTTTTTCACTTTTTTCGACATGCTATACTATGACCGTTTTTCACTTTTTTCGACAGGCTATACTATGACTGCTTTCGACAGGCTATACTATGACTGTTTTCAACATAATATACTATGACTGTTTTTTGACTTTTTTCGACATGCTATACTATGACCGTTTTTCAATATTTTCGACATGCTATACTATGACCGTTTTTCAATATTTTCGACATGCTATACTATGACCGTTTTTCACTTTTTTCGAAAGGCTATACTATGACTGCTTTCGACAGGCTATACTATGACCGTTTTCAACATGATATATAAAATGACTTTATATAGACATACTATGGGAGCTGTTCTCAATAGCTGTCTGTGGCTAAGTGGGGAGCACGGCTCCCTCTCAATCAGAGGGTCGTCGGTTCAGTCCCCGGCTCATGCTATGCTAGTCTCAACTCCAAAATATTATTATTATGACTTTTTTTAGACATACTATACTATGACCGTTTTTCACTTTTTTCGACAGGCTATACTATGACTTCTTTCGATAGGCTATACTATGACTGTTTTCGACATAATATACTGTGACTTTTTATAGACATACTATGCCAGTGGCTCTCAATTGCTGTCCGTGGCTAAGTGGGTAGCACGGCTGTCTTTCAATCAGAGGGTCATCAGATCAATCCCCGGCTCCTGCTATGCTAGTCTCAACCCCAAAATATTATTATTATGACTTTTGTCGACATGCTATACTATGACCGTTTTTTAATTTTTTCGTCATGCTATACTATGACCGTTTTTCACTTTTTTCGACAGGCTATACTATGACTGCTTTCGACAGGCTATACTCTGACTGTTTTCGACATAATATACTATGACTGTTTTTTCACTTTTTTCGACATGCTATACTATGACCGTTTTTCACTTTTTTCGACAGGCTATACTATCACTGCTTTCGACAGGCTATACTATGACTGTTTTCGACATAATATACTATGACTGTTTTTTGACTTTTTTCGACATGCTAAACTATGACCGTTTTTCACTTTTTTCGACAGGCTATACTATGACTGCTTTCGACAGGCTATACTATGACTGTTTTCGACATAATATACTATGACTGTTTTTTGACTGTTTTCGACATGCTATACTATGACCGTTTTTAAATTTTTTCGACATGGTATACTATGACCGTTTTTCACTTTTTTCGACAGGCTATACTATCACTGCTTTCGACAGGATATACTATGACTGTTTTCGACATAATATACTATGACTGTTTTTTGACATTTTTCGACATGCTATACTATGACCGTTTTTCACTTTTTCGACAGGCTATACTATGACTGCTTTTGACAGGATATACTATGACTGTTTTCGACATAATATACTATGACTGTTTTTTGACTTTTTTCGACATGCTATACTATGACCGTTTTTCACTTTTTTCGACAGGCTATACTATGACTGCTTTTGACAGGCTTTCCTCTGACTGTTTTCGACATAATATACTATGACTGTTTTTTGACTTTTTTCGACATGCTATACTATGACCGTTTTTAAATTTTTTCGACATACTATACTATGACCGTTTTTCACTTTTTTCGATGGGCTATACTATGACTGCTTTCGACAGGCTATATTATGACTGTTTTCGACATGATATTCTATGACTGTTTTTTGACTTTTTTTCAACAGGCTATACTATGACCGTTTTTCTATATTTTTGACATGCTATACTATGACCGTTTTTCACTTTTTTCGACAGGCTATACTATGACTGCTTTCGACAGGCTATACTATGACTGTTTTCGACATAATATACTATGACTGTTTTTTGACTTTTTTCGACATGCTATACTATGACCGTTTTTAAATTTTTTCGACATGGTATACTATGACCGTTTTTCACTTTTTTCGACAGGCTATACTATGACTGCTTTCGACAGGCTATACTATGACTGTTTTCGACATAATATACTATGACTGTTTTTTGACTTTTTTCGACATGCTATACTATGACCGTTTTTAAATTTTTTCGACATGCTATACTATGACCGTTTTTCAGTTTTTTCGACAGGCTATACTATGACTGCTTTCGACAGGCTATACTATGACTGTTTTCAACATAATATACTATGACTGTTTTTTGACTTTTTTCGACATGCTATACTATGACCGTTTTTCAATATTTTCGACATGCTATACTATGACCGTTTTTCAATATTTTCGACATGCTATACTATGACCGTTTTTCACTTTTTTCGAAAGGCTATACTATGACTGCTTTCGACAGGCTATACTATGACCGTTTTCAACATGATATATAAAATGACTTTGTATAGACATACTATGCGAGCAGTTCTCAATAGCTGTCTGTGGCTAAGTGGGGAGCACGGCTCCCTCTCAATCAAAGGGTCGTCAGTTCAGTCCCCGGCTCATGCTATGCTAGTCTCAACTCCAAAATATTATTATTATGACTTTTTTTAGACATACTATACTATGATCGTTTTTCACTTTTTTCGACATGCTATACTATGACTGCTTTCGACAGGCTATACTATGACTGTTTTAGACATAATATACTATGACTGTTTTTTGAGTTTTTTCGACATGCTATACTATGACCGTTTTTAAATTTTTTCAACATGGTATACTATGACCGTTTTTCACTTTTTTCGACAGGCTATACTATCACTGCTTTCGACAGGCTATACTATGACTGCTTTCGACAGGCTATACTATGACCGTTTTCAACATGATATATAAAATGACTTTATATAGACATACTATGGGAGCAGTTCTCAATAGCTGTCTGTGGCTAAGTGGGAAGCACGGCTCCCTCTCAATCAGAGGGTCGTCGGTTCAGTCCCCGGCTCATGCTATGCTAGTCTCAACTCCAAAATATTATTATTATGACTTTTTTTAGCCATACTATACTATGACCGTTTTTCACTTTTTTCGACAGGCTATACTATGACTTCTTTCGATAGGCTATACTATGACTGTTTTCGACATAATATACTGTGACTTTTTATAGACATACTATGCCAGTGGCTCTCAATTGCTGTCCGTGGCTAAGTGGGTAGCACGCTGTCTTTCAATCAGAGGGTCATCAGATCAATCCCCGGCTCCTGCTATGCTAGTCTCAACCGCAAAATATTATTATTATGACTTTTGTCGACATGCTATACTATGACCGTTTTTCACTTTTTTCGACATGCTATACTATGACCGTTTTTCACTTTTTTCGACAGGCTATACTATCACTGCTTTCGACAGGCTATACTATGACTGTTTTCGACATAATATACTATGACTGTTTTTTGACTTTTTTCGACATGCTATACTATGACCGTTTTTAAATTTTTTCGACATGGTATACTATGACCGTTTTTCACTTTTTTCGACAGGCTATACTATGACTGCTTTCGACAGGCTATACTATGACTGTTTTCGACATAATATACTATGACTGTTTTTTGACTTTTTTCGACATGCTATACTATGACCGTTTTTAAATTTTTTCGACATGCTATACTATGACCGTTTTTCAGTTTTTTCGACAGGCTATACTATGACTGCTTTCGACAGGCTATACTATGACTGTTTTCAACATAATATACTATGACTGTTTTTTGACTTTTTTCGACATGCTATACTATGACCGTTTTTCAATATTTTCGACATGCTATACTATGACCGTTTTTCAATATTTTCGACATGCTATACTATGACCGTTTTTCACTTTTTTCGAAAGGCTATACTATGACTGCTTTCGACAGGCTATACTATGACCGTTTTCAACATGATATATAAAATGACTTTGTATAGACATACTATGCGAGCAGTTCTCAATAGCTGTCTGTGGCTAAGTGGGGAGCACGGCTCCCTCTCAATCAAAGGTTCGTCAGTTCAGTCCCCGGCTCATGCTATGCTAGTCTCAACTCCAAAATATTATTATTATGACTTTTTTTAGACATACTATACTATGATCGTTTTTCACTTTTTTCGACATGCTATACTATGACTGCTTTCGACAGGCTATACTATGACTGTTTTAGACATAATATACTATGACTGTTTTTTGAGTTTTTTCGACATGCTATACTATGACCGTTTTTAAATTTTTTCGACATGGTATACTATGACCGTTTTTCACTTTTTTCGACAGGCTATACTATCACTGCTTTCGACAGGCTATACTATGACTGCTTTCGACAGGCTATACTATGACCGTTTTCAACATGATATATAAAATGACTTTATATAGACATACTATGGGAGCAGTTCTCAATAGCTGTCTGTGGCTAAGTGGGAAGCACGGCTCCCTCTCAATCAGAGGGTCGTCGGTTCAGTCCCCGGCTCATGCTATGCTAGTCTCAACTCCAAAATATTATTATTATGACTTTTTTTAGCCATACTATACTATGACCGTTTTTCACTTTTTTCGACAGGCTATACTATGACTTCTTTCGATAGGCTATACTATGACTGTTTTCGACATAATATACTGTGACTTTTTATAGACATACTATGCCAGTGGCTCTCAATTGCTGTCCGTGGCTAAGTGGGTAGCACGCTGTCTTTCAATCAGAGGGTCATCAGATCAATCCCCGGCTCCTGCTATGCTAGTCTCAACCGCAAAATATTATTATTATGACTTTTGTCGACATGCTATACTATGACCGTTTTTCAATTTTTTCGACATGCTATACTATGACCGTTTTTCACTTTTTTCGACAGGCTATACTATGACTGCTTTCGACAGGCTATACTCTGACTGTTTTCGACATAATATACTATGACTGTTTTTTGACTTTTTTCGACATGCTATACTATGACCGTTTTTCACTTTTTTCGACAGGCTATACTATCACTGCTTTCGACAGGCTATACTATGACTGTTTTCAACATAATATACTATGACTGTTTTTTCACTTTTTTCGACATGCTATACTATGACCGTTTTTCACTTTTTTCGACAGGCTATACTATGACTGTTTCGACAGGCTATACTATGACTGTTTTCAACATAATATACTATGACTGTTTTTTGACTTTTTTCGACATGCTATACTATGACCGTTTTTAAATTTTTTCGACATGGTATACTATGACCGTTTTTCACTTTTTTCGACAGGCTATACTATCACTGCTTTCGACAGGCTATACTATGACTGTTTTCGACATAATATACTATGACTGTTTTTTGACTTTTTTCGACATGCTATACTATGACTGTTTTTCAATTTTTTCGACATGCTATACTATGACCGTTTTTCACTTTTTTCGACAGGCTATACTATGACTGCTTTCGACAGGCTATACTATGACTGTTTTCGACATAATATACTATGACTGTTTTTTGACTTTTTTCGACATGCTATACTATGACCGTTTTTAAATTTTTTCGACATGGTATACTATGACCGTTTTTCACTTTTTTCGACAGGCTATACTATCACTGCTTTCGACAGGCTATACTATGACTGTTTTCGACATAATATACTATGACCGTTTTTAAATTTTTTCGACATGCTATACTATGACCGTTTTTCAGTTTTTTCGACAGGCTATACTATGACTGTTTTCGACAGGCTATACTATGACTGTTTTCAACATAATATACTATGACTGTTTTTTGACTTTTTTCGACATGCTATACTATGACCGTTTTTCAATATTTTCGACATGCTATACTATGACCGTTTTTCAATATTTTCGACATGCTATACTATGACCGTTTTTCACTTTTTTCGAAAGGCTATACTATGACTGCTTTCGACAGGCTATACTATGACCGTTTTCAACATGATATATAAAATGACTTTGTATAGACATACTATGCGAGCAGTTCTCAATAGCTGTCTGTGGCTAAGTGGGGAGCACGGCTCCCTCTCAATCAAAGGGTCGTCAGTTCAGTCCCCGGCTCATGCTATGCTAGTCTCAACTCCAAAATATTATTATTATGACTTTTTTTAGACATACTATACTATGATCGTTTTTCACTTTTTTCGACATGCTATACTATGACTGCTTTCGACAGGCTATACTATGACTGTTTTAGACATAATATACTATGACTGTTTTTTGACTTTTTTCGACAGGCTATACTATGACTGCTTTCGACAGGCTATACTCTGACTGTTTTCGACATAATATACTATGACTGTTTTTTGACTTTTTTCGACATGCTATACTATGACCGTTTTTCACTTTTTTCGACAGGCTATACTATGACTGCTTTCGACAGGCTATACTATGACTGTTTTCAACATAATATACTATGACTGTTTTTTGACTTTTTTCGACATGCTATACTATGACCGTTTTTAAATTTTTTCGACATGGTATACTATGACCGTTTTTCACTTTTTTCAACAGGCTATACTATCACTGCTTTCGACAGGCTATACTATGACTGTTTTCGACATAATATACTATGACTGTTTTTTGACTTTTTTCGACATGCTATACTATGACTGTTTTTCAATTTTTTCGACATGCTATACTATGACCGTTTTTCACTTTTTTCGACAGGCTATACTATGACTGCTTTCGACAGGCTATACTATGACTGTTTTCGACATAATATACTATGACTGTTTTTTGACTTTTTTCGACATGGTATACTATGACCGTTTTTCACTTTTTTCGACAGGCTATACTATGACTTCTTTCGATAGGCTATACTATGACTGTTTTCGACATAATATACTGTGACTTTTTATAGACATACTATGCCAGTGGCTCTCAATTGCTGTCCGTGGCTAAGTGGGTAGCACGGCTGTCTTTCAATCAGAGGGTCATCAGATCAATCCCCGGCTCCTGCTATGCTAGTCTCAACCCCGAAATATTATTATTATGACTTTTGTCGACATGCTATACTATGACTGTTTTTCAATTTTTTCGACATGCTATACTATGACCGTTTTTCACTTTTTTCGACAGGCTATACTATGACTGCTTTCGACAGGCTATACTATGACTGTTTTCAACATAATATACTATGACTGTTTTTTGACTTTTTTCGACATGCTATACTATGACCGTTTTTCAATATTTTCGACATGCTATACTATGACCGTTTTTCAATATTTTCGACATGCTATACTATGACCGTTTTTCACTTTTTTCGAAAGGCTATACTATGACTGCTTTCGACAGGCTATACTATGACCGTTTTCAACATGATATATAAAATGACTTTATATAGACATACTATGGGAGCTGTTCTCAATAGCTGTCTGTGGCTAAGTGGGGAGCACGGCTCCCTCTCAATCAGAGGGTCGTCGGTTCAGTCACGGGCTCATGCTATGCTAGTCTCAACTCCAAAATATTATTATTATGACTTTTTTTAGACATACTATACTATGACCGTTTTTCACTTTTTTCGACAGGCTATACTATGACTTCTTTCGATAGGCTATACTATGACTGTTTTCGACATAATATACTGTGACTTTTTATAGACATACTATGCCAGTGGCTCTCAATTGCTGTCCGTGGCTAAGTGGGTAGCACGGCTGTCTTTCAATCAGAGGGTCATCAGATAAATCCCCGGCTCCTGCTATGCTAGTCTCAACCCCAAAATATTATTATTATGACTTTTGTCGACATGCTATACTATGACCGTTTTTTAATTTTTTCGTCATGCTATACTATGACCGTTTTTCACTTTTTTCGACAGGCTATACTATGACTGCTTTCGACAGGCTATACTCTGACTGTTTTCGACATAATATACTATGACTGTTTTTTCACTTTTTTCGACATGCTAAACTATGACCGTTTTTCACTTTTTTCGACAGGCTATACTATGACTGCTTTCGACAGGCTATACTATGACTGTTTTCGACATAATATACTATGACTGTTTTTTGACTGTTTTCGACATGCTATACTATGACCGTTTTTAAATTTTTTCGACATGGTATACTATGACCGTTTTTCACTTTTTTCGACAGGCTATACTATCACTGCTTTCGACAGGATATACTATGACTGTTTTCGACATAATATACTATGACTGTTTTTTGACATTTTTCGACATGCTATACTATGACCGTTTTTCACTTTTTTCGACAGGCTATACTATCACTGCTTTTGACAGGATATACTATGACTGTTTTCGACATAATATACTATGACTGTTTTTTGACTTTTTTCGACATGCTATACTATGACCGTTTTTCACTTTTTTCGAAAGACTATACTATGACTGCTTTCGACAGGCTATACCATGACTGTTTTCAACATGATATTCTATGACTGTTTTTTGACTTTTTTTCAACAGGCTATACTATGACCGTTTTTCAATATTTTCGACATGCTATACTATGACCGTTTTTCACATTTTTCGACAGGCTATACTATGACTGCTTTCGACAGGCTATACTCTGACTGTTTTCGACATAATATACTATGACTGTTTTTTGACTTTTTTCGACATGCTATACTATGACCGTTTTTCACTTTTTTCGACAGGCTATACTATGACTGCTTTTGACAGGCTTTCCTCTGACTGTTTTCGACATAATATACTATGACTGTTTTTTGACTTTTTTCGACATGCTATACTATGACCGTTTTTAAATTTTTTCGACATGCTATACTATGACCGTTTTTCACTTTTTTCGATGGGCTATACTATGACTGCTTTCGACAGGCTATATTATGACTGTTTTCGACAGAATATACTATGACTGTTTTTTGACTTTTTTCGACATGCTATACTATGACCGTTTTTCACTTTTTTCGACAGGCTATACTATGACTTCTTTCGATAGGCTATACTATGACTGTTTTCGACATAATATACTGTGAGTTTTTATAGACATACTATGCCAGTGGCTCTCAATTGCTCTCCGTGGCTAAGTGGGTAGCACGGCTGTCTTTCAATCAGAGGTTCATCAGATAAATCCCCGGCTCCTGCTATGCTAGTCTCAACCCCAAAATATTATTATTATGACTTTTTTCGACATGCTATACTATGACCGTTTTTCAATTTTTTCGACATGCTATACTATGACCGTTTTTCACATTTTTTGACAGGCTATACTATTACTGCTTTCGACAGGCTATACTCTGATTGTTTTCGACATAATATACTATGACTGTTTTTTCACTTTTTTCGACATGCTATACTATGACCGTTTTTCACTTTTTTCGACAAGCTATACTATGACTGCTTTCGACAGGCTATACTATGACTGTTTTCGACATAAAATACTATGACTGTTTTTTCACTTTTTTCAACATGCTATACTATGACCGTTTTTCACATTTTGCGACAGGCTATACTATTACTGCTTTCGACAGGCTATACTCTGACTGTTTTCGACATAATATACTATGACCGTTTTTCAATTTTTTCGACAGGCTATACTCTGACTGTTTTCGACATAATATACTATTACTGTTTTTTGACTTTTTTCGACATGCTATACTATGACCGTTTTTCACTTTTTTCGACAGGCTATACTATGACCGTTTTTCAATTTTTTCGACATGCTATACTATGACCGTTTTTCACATTTTTTGACAGGCTATACTATTACTGCTTTCGACAGGCTATACTCTGATTGTTTTCGACATAATATACTATGACTGTTTTTTCACTTTTTTCGACATGCTATACTATGACCGTTTTTCACTTTTTTCGACAGGCTATACTATGACTGCTTTCGACAGGCTATACTATGACTGTTTTCGACATAAAATACTATGACTGTTTTTTCACTTTTTTCAACATGCTATACTATGACCGTTTTTCACATTTTGCGACAGGCTATACTATTACTGCTTTCGACAGGCTATACTCTGACTGTTTTCGACATAATATACTATGACCGTTTTTCAATTTTTTCGACAGGCTATACTATGACTGCTTTCAACAGGCTATACCATGACTGTTTTCGACATGATATTCTATGACTGTTTTTTGACTTTTTTTCAACAGGCTATACTATGACCGTTTTTCTATATTTTTGACATGCTATACTATGACCGTTTTTCACTTTTTTCGACATGCTATACTATGACCGTTTTTCACATTTTTTGACAGGCTATACTATGACTGCTTTCGACAGGCTATACTCTGACTGTTTTCGACATAATATACTATGACTGTTTTTTCACTTTTTTCGACATGCTATTCTATGACCGTTTTTCAATTTTTTCGACATGCTATACTATGACTGCTTTCGACAGGCTATACTATGACTGTTTTTGACATAATATACTATGACTGTTTTTTGACTTTTTTTCAACAGGCTATACTATGACCGTTTTTCTATATTTTTGACATGCTATACTATGACCGTTTTTCACTTTTTTCGACAGGCTTTACTATCACTGCTTTCGACAGGCTTTACTATGACTGTTTTTGACATAATATACTACGACTTTTTATAGACATACTATACCAGCAGCTCTCAATTGCTGTCCGTGGCTAAGTGGGGAGCACGGCTGCCTCCCAATCAGAGGGTAGTCACTTCAATTCCCGGCTCCTGCTATGCTAGTCTCAACACCAAAATACTATTATTATGACTTTTTTTAGACATACTATACTATGACCGTTTTTCTATATTTTCGACATGCTATACTATGACCGCTTTTCACTTTTTTCGACAGGCTATACTATGACTGCTTTCGACAGGCTATACTATGACTGTTGTCAACATAATATACTATGACTGTTTTTTGGACTTTTTTCTTCATGCTATACTATGACCGTTTCCTGACTTTTTTTGACATGCTATATTATGACATTTTTTTTTACTGTTATGACTCTTTATTGGTACAGCAAAATTGTTTGATTTTTAGTATGGGTGGAGTCAACGATATCCTGAACACATATATACCAGTTATTTTCTGGAATTATTGAGAAAACTCTTTTTATAACAACTCAAATATTCATTTATTAGATATTTTTCGGTACAAATGTATGACTTTTACCTTGAAATATCTCTTAATTGGTACATTAAATACAGATTTTCAGGATAGGTGGAGTCAGAGTTGTGTTGAACACATATTCCTCAGTCATTGTTTAGAATTATCGAGAAAATACTTTTTATAACACCTTAAACATTTCAGAAATTTGCCATTTGAAGGTACAACTTAAGTACAGAGTTTTTGCTTCGTAAAATATCCTAATTGACTGTCAGTCAGGCATTATTAATTTTAATATCTTTCCAGCAACTCTCAAATTAAAGAATAAAGACACTTCACGGACTTTAGGTGCATTTTCCCTTTTACTCACGAGATGCAGGTAACATTTTGCAATATGTATACTTTGTTTCAAGTATACAACAAGTTAGTTTGAAAACCGGATATTCGTCTAAAGAACCGGATGTTGTCTCACGTTAATCTTTTCGCTAACTTTACAAATTCCTTCGCTCGCTCCCGATCTGTGCCGTTTGAATGCGTTTACCGTATATTTCAGCCTATAAGGGTCTGCTGAGTTGACCACGGATATCGGATTGTCTGCTGACTTGACCGCACATTTGTTTAGACGCGTGCAAAAAAATGACGAAATGTCCACTTTCCAAGTGTGGATGATTGCTTACAATCGCAACGTTTCCAAAAACAAACAGGTAGAGCACAGCCACTTTCTCTGTCAGAAGTCGTATTTACGAAATCATAGACAAAAGGAATCACAACATTCAGCTTCATTCATTATCACGCAGTCAAACACTGATTGCTTCTGCCCAGTCAACAGCACCTGTATCATGCACCTGATTGCATTAACCTCATGCTTAATTGACAGCGCTACGCCCCCACGTAGTGGGAGGTTTAACAAAGCAAAACGATCACAAAATGGCTCTTACGTGAGGTGTATGTGGGTCGTTGCCTTCTGAAGCTATCATTACATTACAGTCATTTAGCAGACGCCTTTATCCAAAGGGACTTACAATTCAGTATCTATCTACTGTAGACGCAGCTACTTTTGGGGTTAAGTGTCTTGTTCAAGGACACACAGTAAGATAGCCCTGCTCTCCACTTAGCCACAGTCACCCCACCATCAGGCGTTCCTTCCTTGTTCACTCCCTATATCTCCTCTGCTGCCATCCATCCTTCTCATCACTGGTCTCCTTTTCTTTTGCCTGATTACAACAAAGTGTGCATAAGTATCAGCAGAAACTCCCATACAGCTACGGAACCGGCTGCATTTCTGTTCATGTCTTCAGCTTACCCTCTCATGTTGTTTTTAGATCGTATTCCAAAGGGTTTTCCAATGTTGTTACTGTTCCTTAATGGTTTTTGTTATGACGTCAAACACAGTTCAAACTGTCAAAGTGCGCTGGAGAGTTTGACAGACAGCTGGGAGCTTGCTTAGGTTTGCCTGTAGACATGTAGCTGAGGACAACTAAACGTTCTCACCACTGGGTGGCGCTCCAAGCTAATATTTCTTACTATGTAAAGGGGAGTAAAAGAAATACCACACAAAGAGGTTCCTGGTATTATAAATGACAAATAATGCATGCTGTCCATAGATCTCTCATTTTATCACATTTTGAAAAAAATCATGTTGAGAGGATTCATGGGTCCATATAAAGCATCAACTCTACTTCTGCGTGTATTAATTACTACATTACCCACAATATAGGTTCTAACACAAATATATAATTCACCGTCTCAATTTACGTATGATTGCCTTTTATGAAATTGTGTGTTCATACTGTATATCTAGACATGAAATCTTAGAAAAGAAAGCACATACAACATATTAATTAAGAACATTGTTTATTCAACAGTGGATCTTCAGTAATAAATAAATGCACAGATTCATTCCACAATAAAATTGAGGGAAAGTTGTGTTTTTTTGTAGAAATTTCCAAGTCGAGGATTGATATTGCCAAGATGGGTAAACAGCGTTGACCAGACGGAGAGAGAGAATCTAGACAGATGGACTAACACAGAGAGGCAGACAGGCTGACGGACAAACAGACAGTTACCACAGAGATGTGTACAAAGTATTGCGTTTTTCACTGATTGCCTCTCTTCTCGCTCTCTCTGTCTCTCTCTCTCTAGATGGACAAAATGTCTTTATGCAAAATCTAGTCAGCCTACCATCACCATGATGTGCAAATCAATCATAAATTATAAATACAGTATTGCATCACTTCAAAGTGCTACAGAGATAGGTGCCGACAATCTTCAAAAACAGAAAAAAAGGTTTGTTTCCTGTGTTTGTGTGTGTGTGTGTGTGTGTTTATGTCGTGCGTACATCAAGACCCGGGTATAAAAGCAACCATGGTTGAAATTTGTGCCTTTGGATGTCTAGCACAGAGTGTACAGCTTAGCCTGGTCAAAAGCATAAGCAATACAAACACTGTCTTAGATTGTGACGTTATAAAAATGCAACATGGGTATTTGTGTGTTACGACCTAAAAAGTCACTGATATCGCTGTTGTCCTTGAGTGGATTGTAAGTACAGTATTGCAAGACTTCAAAGTGCCACGGAGAGCTGTGGACAAACTTCAAAACCAGAGAATCAACTCAATTATAAGGAGAAATACCTGTTTATGGTCCCAAAGCCCAAAGCTAGCTTCTTCTTTTTTTTTTGAATCTCCATCACTTCTTTTTTTTCAGTTTGGATTTAAAAAGTGAAATCAAGTGATTGTGTGTTTTTTTTTTTTTATCTTAACCTGGATTCCCCTCATAAGGAACAACACAGAGGGTCCCTGATGTTTTGTAAGCAGAGTGTGAAACATTAAAATCCAGCCACAATGATACATCTAGAAAAAAATATTGCCTATAAAATTTCTCCAATTCACTCATATTTAAGATGTCAATATGCATTGTGTGTCTAATTCTCAATAGTTTGATTTTAAGTGTCTATTCTTGGTTTGAAAAAATGTGTCTTTGTAGCTTGGGAAATCTGTTACATACTGCTTTAAATATATTTATATATATTTAGTTTTGTCTGCCTGAACAATTGTTATTTCAAAAAGGTCAAATTCACCTAATATGGATGTACTCAAATACAGTACCGTGTGTTTGTATCCATCTGTGAGTGTACCAGATGAAGCGAGAGGCTTTAGCTCGGTTGACCTTGTGGAGTAAGAGTCTGTACTGCGCTGCTGAAACGCTGAGATTTCTCTAAACATTCAGCAGTCGGCTTTCCAGCAGCCCGTCTGAATCCATGGGATACCTTTGTGAACAAGGCACAAACATCTCAAAAAGGACCACTCGCTGGTGATGCACATTTTAGACCATTAACTAAAACAAAAAATAAACTAAATAAAAATGTCCAAAGCATCCCTAAGGAGCCAATGGTTTCAGTTGATTTGCTATGAAAATATATATTTAAAAAAATACAGAAACAAATTGAAACCAATGTCTTAAAAATGATGTATATTTTGGAAAATGGTTAAAAGTAAAGATAAATGATTTAAAATGCATTAAAACATACAAAGCCACGAGGGCGGTCCTTTAAGTGGCTGCCTTCCAGAACCACTGTGCTCCAAAATGTCCCTTCTGATCTTAAAGGAAAATCATGTTCAACCCTTTAGCAAAAACAAAATGTTGTGACAATGTCATTCTCTTACAGCTTTTTCTTTCAGCCCTTTAGTACAAAACAATTCTTTTTTTTGAAGGGGTTTCCTACAGTGTGTATCAGGGGCCTGTAGTAGGGTATCCCAGTTCATTTACAAAGGGCCCTGGCCTTTTTATTTGGCAACTTATTCTATGTATTTAGCCTCTCCGGTGAGGAGATGAGGAGCAGAGGAGAGGGGCCAGACGGGGTGAAGATGAGAGGCAGAGATGAGAGGAGGAGGAGGAGGAGGAGGAGGAGGGAAGGAATATAAAAGGATGAAAAGGAGATGAGAGGAGAGGAAGGTGTGGGGGAGAGACAGAGAGAGGAAGAGGACGTGTGAAAGACAGGAAGCTCCGGTCAGAGCACCTGTCACGGAAGAGGCTCCTGCTTTCTATCACCGTCTCCTCCCCTCTTTTTTCCATCCATCTCCTTTGTCCGGCAACAGGAGGGACACCCAAAGGGGAAGGAGCGGGTGCTTAAAATTCCTCCTTCCTTCCTGTGTCCATCTCCTCTCCTAAAGACCTGTTGTCTCCATAGCAACAGGCCCTGTCTTCATACTGAGCTTATTCAGTTGGTAGTCATGAATGTGTGTGTGTGTGTGTGTGTGTGTGTGTGTGTGTGTGTGAGGCAGAGAGAGCGTGTTTGCTGCTGCTCAGGCCTTCCTGTGTCAGCGTTTGACCTGTGCATGTTGTTGTCAGTCCAACACTCCGTCCGAACTCGTTTGCTGGAACAAGTTTTGAAAGCCAGTTCATTTTTGGTCAATCTGAAGAGATCTTGTGTTAAAATGGAAGGAGCGCTGGCTGGTCTCTGGACACTATAAAAAATTTTTTTTTTTTGTCAGTATTTGAGTTTTGAATCAGGCACCGTGACGCTTCTCACCTCCCCCGCCCTGGAAGCATGTACATACTGCAGCGAGCAGTAAAAGATCGACAGCTACTTCCAGCCAATGGCAGCCCGGTCTGTTCGGAGTTATTTGGGGGGGAAAGGCTGCGACTGGCTATCCATCAGCAGCCGGGGGAGGTCGTGATCGGGCTGTGGTGCAGGTAGGCCGAGTTCACCACGGAAACTGGGAAGTTGAAAATGAACGGCGAGGTGGGCGTGACCGCCGTCGCCGTGGTGGCCGTCGACGACTTGGGTCCGAGCAGCGGGCTCGCCGTGGCGGCCGCCTCGGCGGCGCAAGAGGTGGCGAGGAGCTGCGACTCGAACTGCAGCAGCTGGCCCATGAAGCTGAAGTTGGGGGAGATGATGCTGCGACGCCGCCGCACAAACTCGAAGGCTTCGTCCAGACGCACCCGCTTCCTCTTCATCAGGTAGGCCAGGCAGATGGTGGCGGAGCGGGAGATGCCTGCTTGACAGTGGACCAGTACTCGCCCACTGGAGTCCCGCACTGAATCTGATGAGAGAGGGGGGGGGGGGGTCAGAAGTTAGACGTTTCCATGAATAATAAATATAATTATAATATATTTCCTCCAGCGCCACCAACAAAACAAAATGTACACTTAAACAGTGACATATCTCACAATTACTGAATGGATTCGCACCATATTTTGAACATTCATGGTTCCCAGATGATGCACCGCAATGACTATGGTGATCCTCTAATGCCAACTTCAGGTTAAACTTTTCATTTCTCCAGTACTTTTGCTTTTGACAAAACAAATTACATTCCCATCAGCCTCAGTTCATCACGCTAAGCTATGCTGGTGAACGTGGAAAACGCGATGAATTCATGCTGCGAGTACATTGGCATGTTGACAATTAGCATTTTACTCGAATAAGTGCTGTGCCTAAGCTTAGCCTTGCTAAGCTGCTAGCAGGGCTGTAGACTCTGAGACTTGTTTTTGTTTTGGTGCAGTGCGGTGCTCGAGGTTAGCCTTTGTACAGCTGCTGGCATGGCTGCAGCCTCTTAAACTTGTTTTTGTTTTGGTTGGTATGAGGGTTTTTTTTTTCATTGTGGTTTTGCTGCAAGCTCAATTTTCCGTCATGGACAATGACAATGTTTTCCGGTTTATTTCATCTTAAAAGCAAAAAAGAAGACCCCATTTGAACTCGTGGCACCAAAATAGGCAAATAGTACTGACACAGCTCAAAATGTAAATCTCAGTTCACATTAAATGCATGCATTACATTTCCATCCTCATGTGTGCAAACAAATATATATATATATATATGTTTAGCCGTTTCTTTGTATTTTTGAGAAAAGCAGTGCTCTCTGAACAGATGAAAAATTGGAATTGTATGTCAACCATTAACATTTTGTGTGGACACCTTGAACCTCAACAAAATGGCAGCCTAAAAGCATTATTATTATTTTTTACATCCACCAAGTATCTTAAACTCAGCAGATGCACGGCTTTGCCTCAAACTGTTCTCATTTCTTCTCGTCTACACTTTCCCGTCGTCTCCTCTCTGTGCAGCCAAACAAGCGTCAAAGTGAGAAAGCAGCAAATCACATTTAAACAGGCGAGTGCAGAACAATTTGAGTCACCGGCCCCTTTCACACTTCCTCCCCTGTCCTATTTATGTCTCTATGGCCTTCACTATGTTGGGCCGCATGCTATTACTTTGTTACTGTGAATAACCAGATTTAGGTAATAGTTTGATTAAAGCATTTACACTAACTCAATTTCCCCCAACAGCCTCAGTTTGAATGATTAGCTGGACAGTCATGTTGTGCAGGAAATTAGAAGCACAGAATATGAAGGAGATAATGGAGGGACTTTTTTTTTTTTTACGGTGATCTTATTTCCCACCACAACCGACTATGCTGCACGTTTGGATATAAAATGACTGCTTTGATTCCAGTTCACTCCACGACCTTTCTGGAACGCAAGCAACACAATACGTAGCGCCGTTTCTCTAACTGCGCGGATGCTTGATTTATAACAAACGCCTCCCCAATCGCTCCATCTTCACGTCGACATTTTATCTCTCTCTCTCTCTTTCGCACACAAAACAGATTTCAGGTAACTCCACCACGGCGTCTGTTCACCCGGTAACAGTGGATGAGTCAGACTCTGGTCCCACAGCAGCTAACTATGACGCATACCAGCACCTACACACACACACACACACACACACACCAGAGTACACGCTCACAACCATACACTCCCAGTAAGGAAACCACACACAAAATGTCTACGGATTTTGTGTGTCTATGGATATGCAGAGCAAATGCAAATCACACACTTGCCTGTATTACATATTTAAACACATAATTATAAATCATGCTCCAAAGAAATGATTGATTGGAATTTCTTCTTGCTTGTATCACATTGTTTGTTCTGCAATGGATTCATTTGATTCGATTTTTTGGGAGGTATTTTCTTTCTTTTCCTGTCTCTGCCGAAATCTGAGGACACGTGTGATGAAAGGGCTTCTAATAATTCATCATTTTAATCAGATCCCAATGAATAAACGTCTGATTTGTCATCCTGTGTTCCTGCTCTATATGCACGGTGTGCCTGGTAAACATTAAAGCTTTTCTCTAAAAATCTCTTTTCTGGGGAAAAATGATCAGACTCTCCGACAATGCAACAGAAGAAATACCCCAGCGATGCGGAAGAAGCGCACAAAACAAAGATGTTAGATTAGATTTAATTATAAGAAAAATAATAAATTTTTTTATAATCAATTATCTTTCAAGCAAATGCGAAATATTTGATGATTTTGGATTCTCAGAAGTTAGAATGTTCTTTTTCCTTAAATTACAGTAAATTGAATATCTTTGCACAAAAGAAGACGTGAAATAGCCTTTTGGGCTCTTGGAAATTGTAGTGGGCATTTTCACATTTTTCTGCTCATAATCAACAGAATATTATATAAACAATAATAAAATTATATAAACATGTTCTGGCAGACATGCTGAACAAACTTAACTAAGATTTACTGGCTTTTTTTACGTACTTAAAATGATGCAAAAATGTAAAATCAAACCACATAAAGTACAAAACATGCCTGAGGGAAGCTCGTTTTACTTGTGGTCATCCACCATGGGGAAGCATTTGTTCTGCTAAGACACCACACACACACACACACACACACACACACACACACACACACACACACACACACACACACACACACACACTTATTAACTAACCTATGAACTCAATGGCCTCCAGGAACCAGCAGCTGATATCTTCTTTATGGTTGTCCTCCACAGGAATACATTTGTACTGGTACGCCCCCTCGAAGTGGTTGGGACAGTCGGCGGACACGTTCAGCAAGGCGGAGATTCCTGTGGCGTCCAGAACCTCTTTCTTTGAGGCGTGAAGGGCGCTACCAAGGTAGAGGAACGGGAGAATCTCGACTGGGCCGCCCTGAATGAAAAAAAAAAAGACAGACGGGAGGAGGATGATTAATTTATTATTTCATTAGAAATCAGCAGTGAAGAGACAGATTTTCTGTTCCTAATTCATTCAGTCACTAAGTCTTCATTCATGGAGTCGGTACATGAAGAAACATCTCCTGACCCAACCTGGGGAGCCAATTTAGTGAATTTAAAACAGCGTAGGTCATAAGACAAAGAATTCACTGTCTCGTTGTGCAGCAGAGGCCAGATGGCAGATGACTCCAGTATAAGTGTGACCTCGCTTGAATATTTTTCTAATCCCATTAGGTGCGCCTTTCATCTGACAGGGGTTGCTTATTATCTGTGTAATTAATGCAGGGTCATTTGATACGGGCTATTTAGTTTGTTAGTTTCAAGCAGAGTTATTTTTCTATTATAGGAAACTCATCTCTGCATATCTTCTACATGTATAGAAATGCATTATCTGATGAACTGACTAATGTTTGCAAGCTCAAGCCAGAAGATTGAGTGGAAAAATGAGTTTTTACTTATCAGTAACAGATCTATCTTGGGGTTTACATTCACCATTTTCTCACGCCTCGTTGAGGACATCTTGTATATATATTCCGCAATAACACTTTATGACTGGAAAACTAAAGAAAAGTTATTCTGAGAAATATATACTCTACAGCGACACATCCTCAAAAAATCCACTGAATGACATTTTTAAGATATCGTTGTCTGACGATGTGAAGGTGTTTTGCATTTTCTGGAAAAAGGAAGTATCTCACGTGTTGAAAATATGAATTATTGGCCATACCATTTAATGCCTTATAAGCCTACATTACAACACTGCTGTCACCCTTCATAATGAGAAACACAAAGCTCCCATAATAATAAAAACAGGTTTTATGATTAACAAAACGTTGGGTTGGGTTCCACTAGTGTTTGTGCAAGTTGTGTCTTATCTCGTGTTCTGCAGTATATCACAAAGAGGAAATGTTTCTGCTGAACGCACTATATTATTTTGAAACATTTATCAAAGTATATATATATATATATATATATATATATATATATATATATATATATATATATATTGTAAGAGCAGAGGTTTTGTTTTCCCTTTCATTGGATCAGAGGGGTCAGCCAGCTGGCAGTCTATACCGGTAGTGAGACTTATTGACTTATTGTCTGTTTATGTCACCGCCGCTGACGACCTCGGTACTGACACAGCGTCAGGAAATGATCAATACTGCTAAGAGATGTAATGTGAGGAGGGGGGGGGGGGGATACTAAGAGGAAAATAGTGAGTGAGATACCCAACAGGAAGCTACAGTATCGGTTCAATAAAAAAAATAAAAAAAATCCCACTTATCAGGACGGGACTATCAAGCATTTTTCTTAGAAAACGCACAGAGGCCGTATTGTCTGGCGTCTCTCTCTCATGCGTTCCAGGGGAATTAAACCCGAAACCACATGTGACCGTGAACGTTGCATAAAATCTGGGGGCTCAAACGGCATGATCGCCGACCAACCAAACGACACCGCCCGGGTCACAGGAAGTGACGCAGAGGCGAATCAATAGTGACCTATGACCTCCAGCGTAGCCTGTCATTACAAATAACTAATTCAAACAAAAAAGTGGATTTTTTTCAGAAAGCGTTCATAGCAGTATACATTGTTTTTTTTTTTTTCTTCTCTTCTCTCACATGGATTTAAGACCGATGAAACAAAATAAGTAAATGTAAATGTCACTGCGTTGAATAACCCAGACTGGATGGGGGGGGGGGATGCGGTTGAATGGTCGTGGGAAAGTGCACAACAGTAATGTTTGCAAAGCAGTGTTTGCTCACGGCAGCTCTGCGTGTCAATGTGTGCAACTTCAGTTGACTTTTTACAGACTGAAAAAAATGAGTTGACTGACAAGAAGTAATAAATTCTAATTATTTAAAAAGGTGATAGGCACTGGTGTACGTTAACTTTGTTATTTAAAGTGCTCCGGCTGAAAAGGTGTGTGAGGTGTTCGAGTTCGTCTGTCTCCTGGGGTCTCACCTGGTCGTGGTGCGGTGTCCCACAAGACGAGCAGGCAGAGTCGATGCTGGACTGGCTGGTGAGGGTCGGTAAGGATTTGGTCTTTACACAAAACTCCGGGTACTCTGAGAAAAACCTGTCGTATCCACCTGGCAAAAGAGACATCGCGGTTCAAATACAACGCAAAGCACGTCTTAAATGATCACAGGTAGGATGGTAAAACATGAGACATTCAATCACTGCTAGGTGCCACAGACAGACTTTAAAATCCTCCGGGATCATGACAGAAATAGGGATTTTGTTTTTTTTTGTGGGGGATTTATCAGGACAAAAAGGAACATGGCAACCTACGTAAACATCACAGCACAATCTGCACCAGGATTTTCACCTCTGCATTCAGCGTGCCTGACGTGAAGTCTATCAAACCGACCCCTGACCTACTCTGTTCTATGTCTACTACCGTGGATTTGAAAACAATTCCGTCATCCCTTCGCTGTGTTTTTCTACACATCTGCAGGCTGACCACTGCTCTCTGCACCTCAGGGATCCCATCAGATTAACGGGGGAAATGTTATCTTTACAAGCTACACACATGCACTCCTGTGTGCTTCAAGGCAGTCTACGTCATTAGGATGCACACAAAAACAGAATGCGCCACAGCCTGCAGCTTGCAGCGGCTTTGCCTTTTCAAATTCCCCCGCAGTCTAAATATAGTCTGGTGGGTAAATCGAGCGTCGTTTTTAGATTGTACTGCTTCCCCGTCGGTGATTTACCCGAAGCGGACCGTCTCTGAAAGGATCATGTGTGTCCTGTAAGTCCCTACGGTTAGATGTGGCTTCTACGCATCTGCATTACCTCATTCACTCAGCTCACGGCCATTGGTCTGTGTGTGAATGCGTGTAGCTGTGAGTGACTGAGTGACTGAGTGAGTGAGTGTGTGTGCGTGTTGTAAAAAAAAAAATTACACCAGTGCATAAAAAAACATGTTTTTGTACATGCTCAATAGGCTATTGAGCATGTACAAAAACAATATCCACTTATCGTTATGGAGGCAATACAATAATACTGATTATGGTTGAAAAATAACAGACAGGCTGGTGGCATATCAACTGAAATGAGGCTATTTGTGAAATTTGGAGCCGTTATTATTATTGTTGGCTCCCATTTAAAACCTCAATAAGATTAAATAAATGATCATTAAGAGGAACGTTATAATCTTCAAAATAAGTACACTTTTATCATGATTATTTTCATTGCAAAATATTTGTATGAATACAAAAGGAGAAGCTTCATTTGTATTTGGATACAACAGTGTTGGAGATAATAAAAAAAAAAAAAAGAGTATAGTTGTTTTTTGATGGACTGTTACTGCCCCCGTTAAAAGCTGGATTCAACAATGAGGTATTGTGTTATTACACTATTATAATACATTTTATTAATATCATTTTGATACTGCCACATATAAAGGTTAACGTTAAATTAAATGTGAATCCTGAAATGTGTTGACCCTAATGCTGCTGCTGGTGAACGCACTCTATCCCCATCAGATGCTGCAGCGGACCCATAAAGCCTGAGCGTCATAATAAATAAAAGTAAAATATTGACGCTACCTTTGAGCAGGTATATCTGCGTGCCGGAGGAGTCCCTGCACACCGCGTTGAGCACCAGAGTCAGCGTGCTGTCCTCCTTCACCGTCTCGGCGTCCGGCGTCCTCTCGTCGTACAGCACCACGGCGGAGTACATCCCGGACCGGAGGCGGCCGCGGACCTCCTCGTCCCCGGCCAGTATCTGGTCCAGGCTGAGCACGGAGCCCTTGGCTCTGCGGCGGACGATGGTGTTGCAGCGGGCGTTGACGGCGCCGCGTATGTGCCCCGCGTTGAAGGCGAGGAAGGAGCGGCAGTCCAGCAGCAGGCACTTGGCGCTGTCGTCCTTTAAAAACCGCTTCACCACCGGACAGTCCATCTCGCCCAGGTCCTCCATCGCACAGTCGTTTTCGGGCTGCGTGTGTTGGCTGCAACCGTCGGTTGTCTCCTCCGTCTGTCTCTCTCGCGCTGTGGGCCCTCACCGCCCTCCAAAAACTTCGGATCCTGCGGTTGGTTGCTTTTTGCGCCCCTCTCTACACGCGCATTGTGTAAAAAAAAAAACCCGCACTACTCTTCACGCTTCAGTCCCGGTCACCTCTTCCTTTCGCTGCCTCTCACGAGTGTTTCTCCTCAGGATTGTTTCTCTTTATTTTTCTTTTTTTTTTTTTTTTTTTGTGAATGGGTGCACCGCGTCACGGCGGAGGTGACGTCAACCGGTAGCAGCCAATCGCAAAGCGTCCAGAGTCCCGTCCCCTTCCCTCCTCTGCCGTTCATTCATAAAACAAAATAGACATCAATGGAACGAGGGGCGATGGGGATGGAGATTAGACTCCATGGGGCGTACAGTGGAGTTTGCCAATAGCCAAGCCTTAACCAGCTCGTGACCACATTTTAATAGTTGTTTTATGATTAAATAAGGAGTGAAATGGATTCTAAATGAATGGTCCTAAAATCCACAACATTAAGATGCCCTTATTCATGCCTTTAAACGTGCATTTAAATATTGTTTTGAATAAAATGAATTAAATGAATGTGAAAAGTATGCGTGCTTGTGCATACACGAGACATCACTGAGAATTAAAACACAACTCTGCAACTAGGCTATGTGGAGCTTTTTTAGCCCTTTATCAGTTTTTGGTTTGTTTTAAATTAGTTTTAAGCCACAAAACATATTTTATATTCAGTCTCTATCATTTAAACCGTCCTCCATGTCCAGAAAAAATAAGCTGTGATAAACCCACTGCATATGCTGCCTGCCGAGCACCAAAAGGCAGACAGGAAAAAGTATTTTTCTTAGGACTGTCGGAGACAAAAATAACGCTAAAAAAAAATGTGAATATTAGACTCAGATTAATCATTGGCCAAGAAATACAACTGCGAATGAATGCAGCTTTGTTTCCACTGGATGTGACAGTGGGCTGCTGTTGGCTAACATGTTAGCAACTCTATAGGATGGCATTAGCAGTGTTTCTGTCAGTTTGCCTATGGCTAAACATCAACTAATGCAGCTTTGAGGTCAGCATCTTGATCTAAATTAAGCTGTACATGTAACTATAGTTAATTTTTTTCTCCATTTAAGGTTTAGTGCCACTACTTCACCTGCTATATTGATAAAAGTCTGGAATAATGTGCTGAGAAATGTGTGTGAACTGCAGGTGGGTGTGCATACCGTGTGCACATGAACATTTTTGTGTGTATGTGTGTGTGTGTGTGTACGTCTTAGTGTGCATCTGTGTGTGTGTGTGTGTGTGTGTGTGTGTGTGTGTGTGTGTGTGGGTGTGTCATCCTATACGAGCGGAAACGCAATTTGCATCTGCTATCAAACAGCCTTAGTGTGCGTGCTCAGGTATTTGCATGTTGATCCCATTTCCATGGTTACGAGAGGAAAGAGAGCAGCAGATGGGAGGAGGGAAAGGCCGACACCCCGACACAAACAGACACACTGCACTCTGCTGAAAGAGACAGATTAATAAACAGCATTCATACAACAACAAAAAAATCCTGGTTTAATACTGCACCATTCTCAGATGGATGTATTATGAATGGGTTGATGTGGGGGAAAACACGAGTATATGTACATACAGTATATCACTGTGTTTTTGTTCACAGGCCTTTACGCTCAACTCATAAAGTGTTGTGATCTATTTTTGACGAATTTTTTCCAACAACATGTAACTCATGTAATAATACACTTATGATCTGACAGCAATGACGCTTGTAAGCAGACTATCGAAACCTAAACTGCTGAAGTTCTTGGTAATAATGGTTCCTGTCTGACATGGCAAAAAGAAAAGAAAGAGAGACTAGACAGTAAGCAAAAGGCAAACCTCAAAAGAGGAAATGCTTATAAGGACGCAATGCGAATGTGTATGTATTTCCGTGAAAAAGAGAGCAGTCACTTTCAGTATTATATGAAAGAAATATATATATTTTTTTGTACAATATAATATGAAATGTTGAGATTTTTGGAGGATACGTATTACCCGGAGTTACTGGCTGTGAGAATGTGTTGCTTCAACACATTTAGATGCAGTATATGTCCTCAGTTTCAAAGGAGTATAGAGCAATTTAGTATTGCACTTTCATAAAGTCGCAGGAGACAGATTTAAAAAGAAAGCTCTCATATACACAGGCTCGCACGGAACATGACCTGTAAACTGATTTTCACGCGTCAAATCGGTGATGCCCCTTTAACCAAATTGCAGCGTCTCCTCAGACACTACAATTATCAACTAAAGTATGCAGAACACCATCGACAAATCACAAGTCTGAGCATTCAAAGATGTGTTATAAAAAGCACAAACCAACGTAATAAGGTTACTTCAATGCTCCTTGACACAGATTCTCCAAATTTCTGGAGCTCTCATGAATGTGTTTTTTTTTTTAATGGGTTTTTGGTTGGATGCCTGAAATAAGGTCTTACAAACAAACTCATTTTAAAGTTTTGTTTTATGATATAAAATATACCAGTAAATACCACTTCCGGGATTTTTTTTCTTCTTTTTTTTCTCGGGAACCAGTGCGTTGCTAGCATCCAGGGGTTGGCCTACAAAAACGACGTCATCCCTGCAGCACTCTAATCTCCCAAGAAATTCCCTCCATGTGGCGCTTTGAGCATGATGATGGAGAGCGCTGTCTAACCCGTCGGTCAATATTCTCTCAGGTTTTCTGGGTGGAGATCTGCTGCCTGCGACAGCCACCACAGTTTGATTCACATCATTCTCATCAAACCCGATCAGTGACCTCTGGTGCCCTGTGAGGAAACATCTGCCTTCGTTGTTAGCCTCCTCATTTATCCAGGTTTTCTTTTGAATTTGTCATAATGTCTGTGGATTTGCATGCCTCTGGATCACATTGCGTTTCAGCACATCCAACAAAAGTGACTCTTTGCAGAAAAATGTAGCATGACACGTATTCGCCGTGCATGCTAATGTGTGTATCAAGTTTGCTGCGCGTGAGCATGAAGTGCGAGCAGTTGACAGAAGCACTGCAGCAAAAATAAATCATGAATGAAAGGACCTTGAACGTTGAGACAGAGAGGAAGACGAGACAGCGACAGGCACAAACGGGGATGATGTGGAGATGAAGGACGACGAGGGAAAGGGAGGAGGGAAGGTGAGGGATGGATGATCGAGTAAGAAAAAAGAGGTGATTACTTGTGCTGGATTGCAGCCTTTAGTGTCCCATATAAACACACACACACACACACACACAAACACACACACCACGCCGCATTACTACCAACCCTAAACAATGCCTGGCGGGATGGTGCTGCTGCCGTAGCAACAAGGGAGAGGTGTAGGAGGGCGGAGACAGTCCGGGGGGGCTGCGAGGGGATTGGCTGGAAACAGACTCTGCACTGATGTCATCCTTCCCTCCCTCCCTCGGCTCTCCCCTGTCCATCCATTCATCCCCTCACATCCCTCGCCCGCATGCTGTCATCCATCAACATGGTGGAGGGGGGGGGGGGGGGGGGGGGGGGGATATGAGCTTTGCACACGTCAGGGTTGTTAAATATCTCTCGTACTTCTCTCTTATCCCTCACGCTGTCTCTATTTCTTTCAACCTCATCGTCCTCTCTCTGTATAATGTTGTCATTTTCTTTCTCATTTACAGCCACGGTGCATATTACAGTAATATTACAGTAATACAACATTAGCTGAAAGAGCTACGTAGTCCCTGGACAAGAAGCCCCATCGAAAACAGTTAAAGCAAACACAGCAGTAATAACTAAAACAAATGTCAACGTGGGTAAAGATTATAAGGAATATATATAGAGTATGACATCATTATGCAAAGTGTCAGGTACTGAATAAAAACATGCAAGACAGAAGCATAATGTGCAATACATGAAAAAAAAAAAAAAGGCTGAGATATCCTGACACTCATGCTTTCTATAGAGCAAGAACGTGTGTGTCTCAAAATGTCAGTTTCCCTTTAAATGAGCTCTAGATGAATTGTATGTAATGTAACTAGTTTTGTATGTACATATGTAATAAATAGTAGTCAAAAATAGTGCTGTTGTGTGGAAACCCTGCATACATTGAGTACAAATAAAGTCCACAAGGCAGGATAATTAAAACACCAACACACACTCAAACTTGCGTGTGTGTGTGTGTGTTTGTGTATCTCATGTGTGTACGTTCTAGAGCTGCCCCACTCTCTAATCCTATAATCCAATGGTTAAGCCTTGACTGAGTGCCGCAAACATTTACATGAATGAGTTTGTCATTTGTCTGTGCGAGTGTGTCGACAGAGGCAGAGAGAGGAGGATGAAGGAGAGACATGTGTGTGAAAGGGGGGGGAAATAAGAGTAACTATGATTCAAATGATGGGAGAGATACTGAGGGGGGGGGGAATGAACCGAAAACAAGTAGAGAGAGAAGGAGGGCAAAGGATAGAGGCAGCGAGAGTTGAGTGAGTGCTGTGGTGGGGGTTGTTGCTCTGTTAAGAGCGGATCCATATTTTCTGTCAGAGTCAAATTTTCGTTGCAGACAAACTGTTTAACCTTCCCTCCGGAATGACCCAATAATAAGGATGATACACATTTTGTCAGCGCTGTTTTGCATGTTGGTCAAGTTGCATCAGAGGACAGACTCTTAGATCAGACTATCGTGGTATTTTCTGTTTTTCACTCTTTAGAAAAATGACAATCGATGGAAAAATATGCAAAAGTCTGATCCACCTAAATCACAACATAATGGCGGTGAGTAGAATTTGGTTTGTGCTGCTCAGAGCATGAAAAAAAAAGAAAGAGATAGAATTTCAACAGAAATGTGTCTGCATGGCATGATGGGGTAAGCAAAAACAACAACATTGTTTTGATATTTGAGTGAAATGATCATTTAAAGAACTACACTGACTATTTGTAGACACACAGTACCCTGAATGTCGTTTCCAAACTTTTCGGCTTCAAACTTGGTAAACCTGGCCACTTGTTGCATGCTTCAGATTATGTTTCCAATTTTAAACTCCAGGGATATTGAACATTAAACAGACTTTACATATATGTAGGTATTCCTATGAACCCGGATTGATGTATTGGATAAATACACGTGATGCCAATGCTTTTGGGATATATCGTTTGAGTTAATGTCATGTTTGTCCAGAGCTGTTTGTGGAGACTCTGTTGGTTAATGAGTAATAAAACAGGTCACCAGCTGCTTATCCCCATTTCAATGGACCAACTTACTGAGCACGCACGCACACACAAACACACAAACACACACACACACACACACACACACACACACACACATGCAAGGTCGTTGCATTGAATCCCTTCTTGTCTGGACCTCACATGCTAATCTAGTGAACCCAATGCTGCAGACACTGTGTCGGCACACACACACACACACACACACACACACACACACACACACACATGCACGTGCCTTATTGCCTCTTTCCTCCCACCGGTTATTGTGAATGGGAATCGTGGGTTTCTTATTTGGTCATTATGTTGCTTACTTCCTCCTCAGAGTCATGTGCTTAACACTGCGCTGTTTGACAACCCCTGACCCAAAGGAGCCTCAGTTGGCAGGAAATCTATTTTTTTTAAATGTAACCTTTATTTAACTAGGAAATTCAATACAGGGCAAATTTACAATGATAACCCGATTGTTCTGACTACAAACTTTGAAAACGGAAGAAAGAAAGAAAAGAAAATCGACCACCCAAACCTGAGATCTTTATGCATTATAGTAGCACAAGCATCAGGACTGAGGACTGAGAGTAGAAGGACAGAGACGGTACGCCTCCACCATGTGTGTGTTTCATAGAGTGAGAGTATAACAGAGAGAGGGGAAGATACAGCGAAAGGGGACGAGTATAAAGAGAGATTTTGAAACAAATTTTAAACTTTTTCGTCAACAATATTGCAGATTTGATTACGTCGCCATGAATGTTTAATGACGTTAGTGCCTCTGTTGTTTGTCTGAGAAAATTATTCAGATCAGACTTTTTTATTGCTCACTTTTCTCTAAGGGCTTCCGTAATTTCTCTCTCACGCACCCACAAAAAAACACTTAGTCATCATTCAAATATCTGTGTGTGTTTTGAATAGTCAAAGTAGCACAGGATGAAACGGTGAGCTCATATTCAAACCTATTCATATATTTCACTTAAACATCTGGAACCCAGGGACGTGTGTCCAGCCAAACATTCCTTTTACACCTACAACATTCAAAGTGCAATTTTTCAAACTAAGAAGCTATGCAAATTTTGTTTTAGCAAATGACAATAGGAAAGAAGTTCATGATCAAAGCCTGGAGGAAGCTACGGTCTTTAAAGTACCGTCCTATCATAAATACTGTCTCACAGCTTGGGCACGAGTCCAGGCCGCATGTGTTTTTATATGTGGCCATCTGGGTAATATCCACAGGCTGGTGCTGAGGGGTTTACAGACAGCGGTGATGCCAAAGAAAAAAGTTGAAGCTACAAGCAGGCATCATATTAGGATGGTGTGATAACAAGAAACAGATCCCAGAAGAGTTTTGCGTCACATACGGCTAATGTTCAAGTAGTACGACAGACACACACACAGCAACAGTCATCAGTGCGTTTTCACAAAATGTGGAGTTATAGAAGCTTGGCGACGTAGTGACCGCTGTTGTGCCATCGACTCCTGCCTCCCAGCTGTCAAATCGTTCCTGTTCATGCTCAGAGAGAGAAGGTTAAATAAAAGTAGCTGGTGCAACATCTTTCTTCATTTTGGACTCTCCAGTTCTCTGTTCCTCCAAAGGTCAGTACTGTCAAGATGTGTCAGAGTTTACCGAAATGTGTTATTTTTTGGCCTATTGTAAAGATGATTTCTGCATACTGGAGTCCCTAAAAGTCATCCAATTGCCAAAAAAACCCACAATTCTTCAAATCAAATCTTCCAAATCTCCAAATGTCAAAAAATGTTGATACCAAACCACAGCATGAATTTTTCTATGGTGTTCCTCAAGGTCTTGGTCTCTTCGTGAGGTATTTTTGAAATTTTGTATCAATTCTTGAATGGTAAAAAATGATTAGAATCAGCACCAATACACTTTTACAATTTATTTTTATCAGATAAATTATAAACTAATTAACTCAATTTAAGAGGTTAATTAAAGAAAATGTACATTTGTAAAGTACTGGACAAGACACAACAAATACACACTAAAAAATACGATAAAGGAGGAAAAAGGTGACACAATGAGTTGTTTGTGTCAATATAATTCAGTGCTAACACATGTACTATACATGTAAGAAGCTGTCTGGGGTAAATGTGTCTCTGTGCCTAGATGTGGCGAAGAGAGAAAGACGAATGTATTTTGGTACTTTTTGCTATTTGGTGGCTTAGTGACCTCTTCTTAAACCCAAGTTTCATGTTTTTTTCCTTCCAAAGAAAAACAGTGTCTCAACTCCTCTGTGTGTGTGTTTGTGATGGAATGACTATGAATCAAGACTGTGGGGAGGATTATCCACAGGTCAAAAACAGGAAGGACTAAAGCACAACTTGTGTGTGTGTGTGTGTGTGTGTGTGTGTGTGTGTGTGTGTGTGTTTACTGACATGTGGCATTCTGAGCAGAACAGACACGTGGATAAAAGACAGGAAACCATTGTATCCCTTTCCGCATCTGTACACAAACACTCTTATGTTCCTTTCTTCTGCAGTTTGTGAGCAAAATGTACATTCAATGTGTGCATCCGGATTCTAAAACTGTGTGCTTTGCTGCTGATAACAACAGAACTACGCACCGCGCTCTCTACCGTCGTCTCACGCGGCAGAGGTGCGTCCGACTTGACACAGAAGCTGAAGTCATCAATCTGTCATGTTTTTGTTCGAGAAACTGTGACAGAGCCAGAAACTGTGGTTACTAAGGCAACGAGCGGGGTGAATATCAATGGTGACAACAGGTACAGACACACACACACACACACACACACACACACACACACACATCTATATACATTGTACTCTCAAAAGGGAAACATGCACATAAAGAAAAAGACAAACCATGCTGAACTCATGTTGACCTGCGTCTCATATGATATTTTTCCGTTTGTTTTCCCAGAGAACAACATCAAGGGCAGCTGACCAGAGATGGAGTGGACAAGGGGATGAGGGGGGAAGGAGAGGAAGACAGGAGATGAATGGGGGAGGGACGAGAGGAAGCGGAGTGTCCTTGTTAATGTGACATGGTCACATTTAAGTGATTGAATTTCCTCTGTGTGACTGTGTGTGTTTATCAGTGTATATCCATGAGTCAATTGCCCAATTGCTACACAGCCAACATGACTTGAGTTACACAACACACAACTGATACATTTCCTCCCCCCCCATCTGTAACCGCTAGAGGCTAAAATGAAACTCGGGGCTCGAGGTGTTATCTCAATCTGCCACAGAACAACGCAGCTGAATCATATTACGGTGTGTCCTGCGTGTTGCAACGTTTCGAAAGCTCTCTCTTCCGGCGTGCTTCCTGCTGTCTGTAAGACTATGCAGCAGAGAAGTCAAGAGGAAGAAGTTAGAGGTAGATCGTTAGCAAACTCTCACTTCAACCTTGCAGAGCCTCATGGAGGACCCTGGACCAAAACAACCATTTACATGCTTATATGTTACATATTTTTGCCATTTAACTTCTTACATAACCCTCTCATATATGGCAACAGAATATATGATTAAGATTAACTCGGGATCTGCACATATGCAAGCAGAGAAACTGGTAATGAAAGAGTGCCTACTGGTTGGGAAACAGCAATGGACCAGTAGCATTAAAACGCTCCATTGAGATGAATAGATTCCAGTAGAAACCAGAGGATGAGGGGAAACAATTTCCCTAATTGATTTCTTTATCAAATTACATATACTGTCCGAAAAGCAAACACAGTGTTGTGTAATGTTGCCTGAAGGAAAACCAACTCACAGTCATGTGTGGACCTGCTAACAATAGGCTGCTAACAGAACCAACGTGCCAGATGCTGTCCACAGACACACTGTGGGTGGACATGATATAACAATTCATTTTTCAAATAACAATTTTTATAGTATTACTTCTAAAGATGCACAAAAGAGCTCACAAAAACAGATCTGCATAACCTAGAGAAGTTTTTACGGAGGCTTCGAAATTGGATATTTTTTAGTAATTCACCGTAAATGTTGTAAAAGTGACTACAGTTTCGAAAGAGCAAAAACACGAGCCTATAGGCAGTGAGTGTTTGATCCTGCAGACATAGAAGATAAAGGTAAAACAAATATATCAAATATTACTACACCACATCAGATACAGTCACTACTTTTTCAAAGGAAAGCCTTTGGTTCACTTATTGTGTAATATGACTTCTGACTTCCATGGAATGACGTATATCAAAGCAGTATTTATCACCAACACACCTTAACCAAATAGAGAATAATGCTGATTTTCATTTGAACAATGAATATTTCCATCTATGTGGGCTGCTCCCTAAGATCGGAAAAATACAGAGAATAAGACGTGAGGTGAGAGCCGTGCAGTCGTGACTGTTGCAAGCATTGTATTTTTACATCTCAGCACATACCGCCTTCTTCAGGGTGAAAAATAAACACACACACATCGACTGAGATGTATATATATATATATATACACATATTGTCAACATGGTTTGTGGTTGTATGTGTGTATATCTAGGTGCGTGTAGAAATAAATATATTTTTTTGGATGCTGGTTCAGAAGATTTGGACATAGAGATGGATAAATAACTGCTTGCTGTGAGAGAGCTTACTGTACATGTTCCTAAAGGTCAGACTGATCTCTGCTGTCACGACGTCGGAAAATCACAATCTCATTCTGTTTAATCTGATTGTATGTATGCTGTCTTCCTCTCTGCTATTCTAACTTCCAATCAGACCACTGAATATAATCATATTTCAGATGTGAGGGTCAAGTCACATTTACTGGACCTCTCAGCTAATCTCATTGTGTTGTGACTGATATGACATGATATTTTGCCCTTTAAAGCACACTGCTAATTTTGTGCTGCAAGCAATGCTGCCCATGCCCTTTGCTCATGCTGTCTATAAATACCCAACCAGTAAAGAGCAACTTCACAGAAGAGTTGGGCTGCAGGAACTTCCAAAAAATGATACTTATTCAGGGCGACCCAAATCCTGGGGAACCAAAGACAGTTTGAGTGATTTCATTTTTTAAAGAGGACTGTATTTTCCATATCAGATATGTCCCACTAACCAGCTCCCGTTCTAGCTGCAGGGGAAATGCCTCTTTCGTCAAAATGTTTCCCATGAATTATGCCTTAAGCCTGACACGCATTTGCCTCAGCATTGTGCTTTAATGTGCACTGAAACTTGTGGTTGCCAGGAAACACTTGATCATATTTTTGGCCTCGTGTCTCGATTGTGCTCTCCTGCTGGGAATATCACCCGTCTCCGTTGCACTTGAATTTCACCTTGTTTATCACATTCAAGAAGGCACTATTGTGGGCAGTGTACTTTACTTCATCCAAATCCTGAAACCATCCAAACCCCCAGGAGGAAGATATAACACCAGAAAGTACTGGAACTCGCAGTCCAACTCCTACTTACTCCACCAGCCGCAGCCAAACACTGAGCCGATTCTTCAGTTTCTAAGGAAATGTGTTTTTCCTTTTCGAGAGTTTCGCCGTAACCCTTCATGTTCTAACTGCTGTCATTGTCTCTAATTGTGCACAGACAAACATCTCCTACGTTCCCACTGGGATCAGTTCTGAGGAAAAGCATGGAAGACAGTGACGTCGCACTGAATTAAGAAAACACTCACTTAACAGTCCGAGGGCTGACTAGAATTTTTAAAAAGTTGCTTTTACATTTGGCTGTAGCTGAAGTATTGTTTAGGACGCTTACAACAATGAATCCCCGTCCTATACTCCATGAATTATTTCCATTTTGCTCAATAGACAGCAGGCTTTACGCTCCATGCATTCATTCAGATTATATGTCTTGACATGTTGTTCGAGCTACCTCCTGTTGTAAATGTACTTTTCCTTTTCCAAAATAAAACTCCAGCTGGTATCCCAACAGTTGACCCATATACACTCATCTCTGGATGCATGACTTAACTTTACGTCACCATAGCAGCAGTGGGCAAAGTTTGTTTAGCTGCAGTCTGTTCTCCGGAGGGGAATGCATGCTTTCACCGGACACAGCCCTTCTTAAGACACGCCGACAAAGCTATGCAAATCGGCGAATTTCTGTGATGGATGACGTCGATTACGCCGATGAATAGCTCCAGCTCTAATTATAATGAGCCTGCGAGTGACATAGGAAAGGTGGCCAAATGGCTTGTTGAATCACATATTTTCTGATCCAGGCAGCCCACAAAAAAAAAATTACGGAGTTGTCTTATTTCCCAGTGTGTGGGTACGTACCCTAGATACAAGATGTATGTGCAAAAGCACTGAACAAGGCTTTGAGGTTGAGATTTTTTTTATGATAAGTCACCTTTAAGTCTTAAATGCTCTGACATTTCTGATTCTCCGCGTTGCCAGCGGCTCACCTGAAGACTCAGCTGCCGCTGGCAACTACCAGTACTGCTGGTACGTCATCAGGCAAGGTCAGAGTCTATGGCCAAATATCGACTGTACATATCCTGCATTCATATAATTATCCAGTCCACATACATTGGCTGACTGAAATACTGTAACTCAAGGCAAATACTGGAGTAAACTCAAGAATATGCATGACTTTCACCTGTTTCCAAACTCATTCATCTGAATTCTATCATAAAACACTAGATCTGAAATAATGTGTGACTATGTAACCTGAAATATTCAGCTTGACTACTATTTGGGGTTTTTACTTAACTGAACGAACAGCTAAGTTCACTTAGCGTAAAATTATAGTCAGGAGTGAAAACGGGACTATTAGAAAAGTGGCCTGACCGCTTAATTCAAACGGTGTGAGCACGGCTAAAGCTGTGGAAGAAACAGGCCTGCTATTGTTGTCTCTATAGCTGAGCGTGTTGGGAAAGCATGGCTTCCCAACACGTGTTTGGGAAGCCATGCTTTCCCAACAGCTGAGGATAAACATACTTTTCACAGAGCTCCGTAACACCAAGCAAACGGCACAGATTGAGGGTAAGAATGCAGTCTGGACGCTGCCCCGGTCTGCCTGGCTGCTTGCTCAATGTGTGTCCACGATGGAGCCCGACCAAGATTCCTGATATTTCTCAACAATTTAATCCACGGAGTGGAAGTCAGTTGTCCGGTTTGTCTCAAATTGAACACACATTAATTAATTAATATACTGTGTCATACATTCTAAATGAAAGAAGTCAATTCCCAACACTAGCGTTATGTTACAATCAAAACATGTTGATACTGGTGTCAATATGGACGCCAAATCACAAAATAATAAACATAACAAAAGTTTGATTTAAACCAGGAACAATATGATCAAACAATAAGTTTGACAACACAATACCCAACTGATAAATGTACATATTGACAAATCTACAAGTAGGGGGAAGTTTGATATGTAAATAGCCCAATTCCTAAAACAGCCGGGCACTGCAGC
The DNA here is from genome assembly GCF_023349555.1 of Cebidichthys violaceus. NCBI lineage: Eukaryota > Metazoa > Chordata > Actinopteri > Perciformes > Stichaeidae > Cebidichthys > Cebidichthys violaceus. Next base: position 2,969,986 of record NW_027176285.1, read on the forward strand.
GCATTTATTAGGGACTATTTTTAATAAACTACCGTGCTAATGTTCATGACAATGAAAAAAAATAGGTCTGCATAACAGCACATATTAATAGCTATAAGTGACATCGCTCGAAAGATGTTCCGATTCAAGCTAAACTTTTTTATTCTCTTCCCTTCCCCTACACACCTGTTTTCCTCTCCTCTCCTCTCATTTATTCCATCCCTCTGCCTTTCTCATCCCACTTCACCTCCTCTTCTTCCTCCCATGCGGACGTCACCGGAGACGGGGTCATTACCCCGGCAGCCAGCAGCACAGGTCAAGTGTTGTTCCGTGATGTTGAAATTAACGGCCGCAGTCCCGAAGAGAGGAGGGGGGGGAGAGAGAGAGAGAGATGGAGGGGGAGCCATAGGAGAGACCGAAGCGGACAAGTGGTTTAAAGTGTTTAAAAAAGAGCGTATGTCCATTAGAGAGGGAGGATTCTTTTACTCAACAGTCCTCCCAACCACTCAGCCGACTCCCGTGTTTCCTCTCCATCTCTCACATTCCAATTGCAACATCATGGAACAACACTTGATTGTAATTTTGAAATCATAATGAGAGTCACAAGAGGATGGTGAGCTAGTCCTGAAATAGTCTTCATGCGTAGTAAGCCGAGTTATTTCAGTACCAGAAGCATCTGGGTCCAGATCATGTCTCTGCAAACACATTAAAGAGGACTAAAAGTGGCAGTTACATGTGTACTATGTAGAGTAAATGGTTTCTGTGGGTTTATCGCATCTAGTTAAAGCGTTTGAGTGCTTAAAGTAATACAAATAATATTCTCGATCAAGAACATAAGAGATTTTCATTCATATTATTTTATAGTTGTTCACCATCGACTCATTTTTTAAAAGGATTATGGAGAGATTTATAGTATTTTAAATAACAAACTGGCAATGATGTTATTTCTAAGGCTGCTGTGTATTTCTCCTGTAAGACATGCTAGCAGCGTGGCTCTATAGGTCGGTCGGTCGGTCCGCCACCAAGTCCAGACTGAAATATCTCAACAAATACTGGATGGATTGCCAACACATTTAGTATAGACATTCATGCTCCCTCCAGGATGAATAACGGATCCCCCTGACTTTCTATTTAGTGCCATCATCAGGTCAAAACTTTCGAATTTGTTCAATACATTGGTTTATGACTAAATACCTGCAAAACTAATGACATTCCCATCAGCCTCAGCTGTTCTTTGTGTTTAGTGCTAAATAAGCTAAAGTTAGCATGCTAACACGCTAAACTAAGACAGCATGGTAAACATTGAACCTGCTAAACATCAGCGTGTTAACATTGTGAGCATGTCAGCATCCTGCTGTTAGCATTTAGCTCAAAGTATCGCAGCCCTTCTTATTCAAAAAATAGATGAGGGCCCTACTGACTGTGGGAAAAATCATAATCATAGAAGTTAAAATTTCAAATTAATTAAGCTGAATTCTAACACAAAGGCGTTCACTACCTGATGTCAGTGCTGTTGACTGAGGACATCACAAGCTGTGTGTGCACATCCATCAACTTCCTCAACAAGAGCACCGGAAGCTCATTGATATTCTACGGGGCGACCAGAAGCTCAACCGACGCTACAACTAGTACAACTAGCTCCCCACTTCTCGACTTCTGCCAGAGACACTCACATCAGAACATATAGGACCAATTTTGCTGCCACAAATCATGACATACTTATATTTGGCAGAGTGCTCTGCTCCTGAGGGCTGCCTGGTGAAACTGAGCGGCGGCGCGGAGTTCAGCAGCACAGGGAAGATAAATGAGACAATTAAACTGTGCTTGATGGCACCTCAGTGACTAATGGCTTTTCCTTCCTGCTTGTCTGAGCACAGACAAACACAGTAGTAAGCAGCAAGTAGTGTGTGCGTGTGTGCGTGTGTGTGTGTGCGTGTGTGTGTGTGTGTGTGCTGCTTTGACGAACACATGCTTGTGTGTTTATGCGAGTGTGTCTCCGCGTGTGAGCGGGAGGTTTGCTGCAGGAATTTGACTGATGGAGAAACACTTGCAGACATCAAAACAATGAGAATAAGATTACCAGGTGAGACAAATACAAATTCGGTGGCTGCATAGTTTTGCAAACAATTTTGTGACAATTTTACCGTTTGTTTACATTTTATTGCTGCGCTGAATGTCAAAAAGGAAACTGTGTAAAAATGTATCTCATCCTAAAACTATGGAACTATGCATGAGAAGGGCTAAAAAGACAGCTCACTAAACCATTCATATCTCAAACACAATATATATATATATAGTATGATATAATACATTTTCTGGTAATTCAATAAATAAATAAAGTCTACATGAAATAACCACATGGTTTTGCGTACTCTTGTGTGAATGTAATACTTGACAAATTAATGAGTTTATTTTCATTTAATTAAGAACTTTGGTGCAAAATAATACAATTTTTCAGATAAATTTGAGTCAGAATGTGCTTATTATCAAATTTAGACAAAGCAATGTGTATCATGATATATCGATGAATGATTTAATCACTGTATGAGTCCATTCAAAGATGTGGTCCATTAGAAAAGGTCCCATTCTGTGTGGTTCTGTGTGGTTATAGCTCTGTACACTAATCACAAGAAGTTGACTGTTAGTCAACTTGTGCCCATAAAAATGTGCTGGGTGCATGTAACACACTTTGTTTACAGTGACTCTTATGTGTGTGTGTGTGTGTGTGTGTGTGTGTGTGTGGGAGGGGTAGGCGGTGTTTTTTTTCCCCTGCCTTTACTTCCTGTTGTATACCCTGTTAAAGGCCAACAGTCCACTGGGAGTGGAGAGATAGGACAGTCGTGTGGTAATTAGCTCTGCTCATTAAAACTGACCTCAGGCTTTGTTCCGCCATCTGGACACACTGTCCTACCTCCTGTTAGACATGACCGACATTACTTCCTTTTTCCTCACCATCCTGGATGGAAAATGACCCCGCCTTTAGTGCATTTTTCTAATTCTCTATAAATGAATATAGTCCTTCATCAAAGACGTGCATGACAAACAATGTGAGCTGTGTTGGTTGAAGGATCCTGTCGCCCAGAACATCTTATACCGAGCATCAGGGATACGGATGAGGCCAGGTTTGTGAGCGGACTTTAAAATGTACAAAATCCCTAGAGGGTCTGAGGTCCACCAACCACAGTCTCACCAAATCCTGTAGGAAACACTGAGAAGTGTCTACCGAAACACCAGACTACAGAGTCTAAGTTCATTCCTAAAACCCATCCTTCTTTCTCGACCATGGCCATTTGTTCTTCTGTTTTTGTGTGAAGCATAAAAGGACAACGACTCACAATTCGTTGTGCGCCCCTGCGTTGTAGAGTGACGGTAAACAAACCTTCGAGCTTTGACCTCGTTCTAAATGAACGGCATCTTATTGAAATCCACACGTATGAAGGAGAGCAAATGCCGCCTCTGCTCATCACATTCTTGAAATTCATTGACATTAGGATTCACATTCACAAGAGGACATTCACTCGGCCATTGTTTGTGGGCGCGTGGTTAGCCGATTACTAAATGATGTGTTGAAATGTGAAGAGGTGGACCACAAGCGGGACACAGATAGCCGGTTGAGCCTGGAATGCAAGAAATATGCCATTTGAAATGCTGATCTATTCATCGAGTGACCTAAAGGTCTCAGGTTTAAATCCCTACAACAGCCGTCGTGTCCGAATCCAATCAACTTCTGCTACTTGTGAGAGGAGCTTTACTCAACGCCACCCGATGTCGTCCACGGTATTTCATCATTAATCGATTGCAGTATGATTTGTTGGTATTTGTTAATTAAAATATCTGACAAAATCACACTAAACTATAACACAAAATCCAATACTGATGACATCACTTGTGACTGTAAATCGCTCTCGCCTGTCGTGCTTTGCTGTGAGTACCGGCAGCTAACGGACAAGTGCAGGGAGAGCAGTGAGTCATACCACTCTGTTCACAAGAGCCCCATTTTCTGCCTGATCTTGTGTGATGTATGTCTGCAAGTGTGTGTGTGTGTGTGTGTGTGTGTGTGTGTGTGTGTGTGTGTGTGTGTGTGAGAGAGTAAGGGAGGGGGAAACAGAGACAACGGCCGAGTGAGACAAGTAAGAAATATGCCCGTCTGCAGCATAATTCGTTGTGTATAGAAGGGACTATAGTTTGGTGTGTGAGAGAGAGAGAGAGAGAGATAGAGAGATAGAGAGAGAGAGAGAGAGCAGTGAAGAGAACAAAGTAGGTTTGTTGCGAAGGACAAAAGCATCTTTCTGAGACACATGCCTATAGCGGATTACAGAGACGGCGGGCAGCATTAAGCGCATAGCTCACGTTTCATACGCACTCGAGGCCTTATTCACACTGCAGCTGAACATGTTCAAGCTCACATTGGACATATTATCGCTGCTGGGATGCGTTAAACAAAATACATAATCAAGCATTAATATTGCTACATGTTTATATACTATATTTATTTAAAATAAATTAAAATAAATGAATGAAACAAACAATTTTTTTTCGCTTATTCTTTGAATCATCCGATGACCTCCGAGATCTATTTGGGAAGCCCGGAACAAAAACTAATTGGAGACCACTAGCATTGAAAACGACACCTGTATTTCACCTGTAGATTTGACAGGATACAGAAACAGAAGCAACTACAGTGAAATACTCCAAATGTCACATTGTTTACACAGAATATATCACACAGATTCATAAAAGACCAATGTGGCATGACAGTGGAGATAACATACTAACATTAAAAGAAGTTCGACGACATAAAAAAGGAATTAAACAATTATGCACTTAAATGACTATGACAGACAAATGCAAACATAAACAATATGTAATACAAAGAATGTGCCACTTCCATAAATTAAAATGTAAAACTATCTTTTGTTTTGTTTCATGTGATAGACACAGAACAACTCTAGTTTGGTTTATGATTCATGTGATAAAAATCATTCAGGTTACAAAGGTTATTTAAAATGTAGGCGTGCAAAGTCTTCTGGCAACATTTACATGTGACTCAGATGGTGTGTGTATCACTGCCAACTGCTTTAAAAAATAACCAGTTTAATGTGTGTGTGTGTGTGTGTGTGTGTGTGTGTGTGAGACTTGCATACTAAAGTCAGTGTCGGTATGACGAACTGTTGCTAAGCAGTGGTGGTTGCTAGGTGGTGGAAGGGGGAGGGGAGACAGGTTTGCAGTTAGGTATTGAGTCTGAAGGCTTACCTCTGCGTGTGTGTGTGTGTGTGTGTGTGTGTGTGTGTTCCCCTGGATTAATGTGGTTTAAATATTGATATACGGTGGAGTGGGGGGGGGGAAAGGCAATTTCTACCAAACGAGGGCTGCAGTTTTGGAGGAAATTTAAATTTCTCCACCACGGGGAAAAGGGAAGGTGTATCTCTATTCAACCTAGACGCAGTATCTGATGTATAAGACAGATTCAATTGGGAGAAGACTTTCATGTTCTGAATCTTTTAGACATAAATGACTCATTATTAAAAAAACAAACCAAAAAAACCTGCTGTCTAGCAGTGTCGGATTCAGCAATAGGAGAATGCTTATGAGTCATTTAGTTTGTGTTTTGTTGCAGATTCCTCAAACAAAGCTGCCGAATATCTGGCAGAGGAACACAGAGAGAAACCAGCACACTCCTCGGCTTTCCCCTGGACGATTACTCTATCACATGCAGCGGGGGGGGGGGGGGGGGGGGGGGGGGCCCTCACAGTTTGCTGGCTTCCCTCTGGGTGTGTTCACCTATTTTCCAGGCAGTTCTGCACATTCTAGAGAGGTATATTTTGCCTCGAGCTAGCTTTTAGTGCTTGTATGTATTTCTTTGTTCCCCCTCAACTTATCAGCAGCTACATCGCTAAACATACTGTGCATCCCTAGCTGGTGTCGCTCCTGTCAGATCTGGCATCATCGAGTCGGGTAAAGGAGACGGTGGGGGGGTTGGCTGGGCGAGACACAGGCAGCCATTTGTACTCAAGGTCCTGTGATGGAGGGTCCAAACACCAGTCGTAGTTCTTTAACAGGTACATGCACGCTTCCTGGGAGCAAAACGAGAAAAGAAAGAGTTTTCTGTATGTGTCGTAACTTCAGTATCTTTGCCGAACTGAAATAAAAACTAAAAAACTTACTTTCTGCCTCATGATATTCAGAGTGAAAAGCAGTGGGGGTGGCAGTGAAAATGTCCTAATTTTATAGCATTGCAAAGACAAAATGTTGAACCAGGAGGCACTTGGCAGAGCGAGAGCCTCCGCCAACGCTTGAAAAAAAAAAGAAGCAAAAAGCTCCAACTTGTTAAGCTACAGCCTCCATAACACTTGTTGTGTTTGTTTGTATGTTGATTTCCAGATTTCAAAGTAGGAACGCAACGCAACACCTCTCCGCAGCCAAGTTGAAGCAGAACATTATGTCATAGGGACTCAAACGCTTTCTTGATATCTGTGCTAACTTGATCGTCTAGCAGAGAGCGTACAATTCTCAAATTTCACCAAAACGTCACGGATTAACATTACACTCTCTTTTCCAGTCTACTTTGTGTAATAGCTGGACGATGAGGGAAAACCCTGATTCTATTTTATTCTACATACTAAGTGCATCGAGAGCTCCATGGATGGCAGCATTCCCCATTGGGTGGATACCCGGCCACCGAGCAGACCAATCGCATTCACCAGTAACAGCCGGTTGCGCTGCCTCCCTCCACTTTGTGAATGAAGATTTCCCTGATAGAGGGGGAGGAGCCGGATGAATAAACCGTGATGGAGTAAGGGAGGAAAGAAAAAGAGGGAATTGGGGAAGGATGATGAAGGTGGGGGTGGGTGTGGGAGGAAGGAGGGAAGGGGAAGGATGAAGCAAGGAGGCGATGACTCACATCTCTGACCTAGATCCCTGTGGTCTACTTTTTACTCTGGCCACACCCTCTTGTGTGTGGTGGTATGTGCGAGTGGTCAGTTTGCTCAGAGCCAATCAGACACACGTGATGAGGTTCAACACGTCCCTCATTGGTGCAAAAATATATCTTAAGGCGATGGATAGTGTGTATACTTCTTGTACATTATCCCATAGCAGCGTTGGGTCATGCAGCTCAACGTTGCAGAGAACAACATTTACTGAGGGGTTGAGAGAACTCCTAAGATAGCAGACGGAGGAGCAGGGTTCACCCCGTTGATACGGATGACATCATGTGTCTGAATTCATTCAGTGAATGTCAAAATAAAATATCGGAGTGTGAAAAGGAACTTACACTGGATTCAATTAAATCAAAGTTAAGTGGATGGATTATAAATAATACATAGAAATACATAAATAAATGTTCTGCTCATTTCAAGTAAAGTAAGGGCTGGATTAAAGAATAACTGACATAACAGAAAGCTTTTGAAAAATGTGCATCTTAATAGCAGAGCACCTCAAGGTGTCACTCAGAGAGAACCAGGACATTCTGATGTAGAATTTAAAAATTAAAGCCCTTCAAAATCTCATTCATGAGCTAACTTCAAATCAAAATCCATAAGACAATTTGAGATGGGATTTTAGAGGAAATGGTGCATAGTTACAAAATCCTTTCACCTCAGGTTGATAGCAGAGGTAGGTTAAATAACGTACATTAAGTGTATTAGTTTGACTCAATGGACGTGAACTGCTGAGATAAGCCTTCCATTAGCTGACTGGTGGAATCCGCTTCCTTCGCTCCCACAAACACACCACAACTAGCATAAGTGCCTAACAGCCGGCCATCCAGTTTTAGGTCGCGTAACACATTTAAAAGCCTTTTAAGGGTATCTAGTTTCAAAAGGAGTCACCTGGAAACACTGAAAAGCCAGCGATTAGGACACAATATTTTCAACCAAATCATGGAGCTAGCTTAATTATCTAGTTAGCTACAGCTAATGGTAGATGCTCCCATTATCGATGTATCAATGCTATGCAAGTACACAGTATAAACTTACAACAGCTACTGAGTACGGTCGGGATTAGGGAAGCGTCACTTCATTGATTGTAACAAAATCGTGAAATAATCGATCCTTTTATCATACGTTTACAAGGGTTTGTCTGTGATAACTGAAAAGAAGAGGGAATCCTTCCATTTAATTTCGCACATTTCTAATTAAAACCCTGGGGATCCTCCAGCTCGCTGCGGTTGTTTTCAGGTTGGCGTCACCCTGCAAGGCTCACAACACATACATAGACACAGCTGATTCCAGAGGGAACACCCCCACATGGGAACTAAATCTCTGCCCTTCCTGTTGTCACACCTGTAACACACATGTCTTGTTCTTGTTCCTTCCATAGGCTGTGTATGCATATATGCATGTGTGTGTGTGTGTGTGTGTGTGTGTGTGTGTGTGTGTGTGTGTGTGTGTGTCTCCTGAGTATAGGCAATGATGGCTATGGTGAGGGCTGCCGTGGGGACTGGCAGGTGGTTTAAACAGGACAGTCTGTACCTGGGCTCTCCGTCTGTAATCACTAACACACACACACACACACACACACACACACACACACACACACACACACACACACACACACACACACAAACACACACACACAGCGAAGCATTTCATCCTTCCCATGAGGAGTGCTCATGGTTCAGCTCTCTCTCTGTCTCTTTGTTCTTTGTTTATATGCCATATTATGTCAGTACAGTACAGTTACAGTTACAGTACAGCAGTTGTCTAGTAGCAGACCTACTAATAACAAATTTTGTTTTACTGGAAGCTTCCCAAATTTCACTTCCATCTGGGTTGAAAATGTTTCCTCCCATTAGAGAACACATTCACTCATAATTCAAAAGACAATGCATGCAGTGTATATTATCTTCCATATCAATATTTGCACCCTGTAATCACACTATTTGCAGTTTTCAGGTGCACAGCTACAGTAAGCAGTCTCACTTTCAGCTGTCCTTTTGGCAGTTAAGGACTGAGGAGAGACGTTCAGCTCGAACAGAGAACAGCAAAACCACACCATACGGTTACAATTTTTGTGAAATATTTGCGCCGATGTTTGTAAGTCTATCTATCTATCTATCTATCTATCTATCTATCTATCTATCTATCTATTTATCTATCTATCTATCTATCTATCGTGGTTGCATCACCGTTTTTTAAATGGCTTTTTTCTCAGCTTAAGGAAGGTTTTACAAACAACCACAATATAAAATATAAAATTCACAATAGAAAGAGTCATAATTGAGCTTGTTTGTGAAACTGTTGATACCTCGAACTGCAGACGTCTCTTTTAAAATGGTGGTCTATGGGGAAATGCTTTTTGGGGCACAGGCTTTTTTCACTGCAATACTGGTGAAAAAAAAATTGGAGTGGCTGCGCTGCATCCAGTTTTTATTATAAATGCATGCAAATTACTCCGGATTCTTGCAACCTTCCATAAATCTTTGACCTCCTTATCTCAAAAAGAAGACATGTCTAAAGACGATGGCACTAATGAGCGGCACTGTGAGTGTGCGTGCGTGTATGCATTTATGTGAGTTTGTAGATGGAAGTGTGATGATCAAAGAAATGGAGTCACCTTAAGGAAGACATCGTTAAGTTTAGTTCCAATGCAGCTTCTGGGCCCGTTGCCGAAGGAACACAGGAAGTGCTCCTGGCCTGCATTCCTGCACATACAAAAACATAGTTACATGTTAACACAGAGGGCTGTGCAATACAGTTTCATTTCAGTCGATATTGATAATTTAATTACATTTTTGAATGACCAATTTTGAATAATTACCAGGAGAAAAAAAGGTTGAATTTAACCCCTTTATTACCAGGTTAACCAGCTTACTTTGAACGTGTCAGATATAGGTCGTGACTGACGACATGTTGCGTACTCCAAAGGGTGGAAGCAGCTATAGTGATCAAATAAATTATAGCCCAGGCCTACTTACACACAAATCCAAAATACGTGCAAAGAAATCAGAGATGCAGAAACCAAAATCTAACAAGCTTCAATAATTGGAGGAACACCAAACCTTTTATTTTTGATAAATCAGAGCGCCTAAGCCTGTATGGTTGAACAGGACAGCATTCAAATTCCATTCATAGTCAGTCCCTCCGCAGAATAATGGCCACTTCATGCCTCTGTTGCGTGCATATAACAAAACGGTCATAGACTGCGCTGTTAGCCCCGGGATGATCATCAGATGTGACATCAGATGATGATCCGATGGCGACGACGTGATGGAAACATGTCATGTCTTTCAACCAATGAGACGACCTGAATGGTGGCCAGAGGTCACCGATCATATCAGTAAATCTTGTCCATTCAGAAACACAAAATCTTCAAAATCTCATGCATGAGCTAACTTCAAATCACATTCACGAGACAATTTGTCTAATTTCAGGTGGGGTTTTAGAGGAAATGGTGCATAATTACAAAATAATTTCACCTCAGGTTGATAGCAGACCACCTCAAGGTGTCACTCAGAGAGAACCAGGACATTCTGATGTAGCATTTCATTTTCAAAAATCACCTCGTCTCCCCTGTGTGTCTACATCTCACTCGAGTCAGGAAACTTGTCGGAATACCCATATTTGATTGGCTGAGCTGCATCACATGATGTGATTTACGCCGCTGACCGAGTGCCGTAAAGGCTGGAAAAGCTGCACCGGTTAAAATATAGGCGCTCCGTCAAAATGTAATAATTCTGAATTATCTATCGGTTTTAGGTCCTGGGTCCGGATACAACGGCGTCTGGGTCCGAATCCGGACCCGGACCGCGGTCCGCCTATTAGTGACCCCTGACCTAGCTTGTTCCAGCTGATTTCGGTCCTCTCGAAATCTCGTTGACTAAAGACAGAATTACGGAACCGAGAGGTGGGCGATAACACAAGGCGGGCCTGAATCATTGAAACATCTCGACACACGTTGTCTGTCTGAGTCTCTTTGCCATACCTGCTGCAACGTTCCAATTTCCCCTCTAAAAATGTACTAAAAAATATAGAGATGCTGGTCGTTTCCAGCCGTCAGGATTGTCAACAGCCTGCTAATGCAGGACGTCTCTCCCCATCTCACCACTAATGCATCCTGTCTTCCTGAAACCTGAGCTCTGATTAAAGGCAAACAGGAAGCATTAGTGGTGTGTATAGTCTGGGTCCAGTGTGTGTGAGAGAGGCTTTCTGTGTGTGTGTGTGTGTGTGTGTGTGTGTGTGTGTGTGTGTGTGAGAGAGAGAGAGTTAGAGACAGAGAGAGAAGGGAGAATATTAGTGTTCTCTGCAGCATCTGTCTAATGGTCCTTCTAGGCCCATCCTGAAACAGCAAGACGTGTCGCGTACGATGCAGTAACACTGAGACAGGAAGAGAGAGAGGAAGACTTACCAAACAGAAGTCCATATCAAATATGCACACACACGAAAAAGAATCATCAACGCAGCCGTTTAAGTTATGTTAATGAGAAATAAGTCACTGATCAACATATTTCCATATGTCTATGATCAATGTGAAAAACTTTACCTGAAGCTAAACTAAAAAGGACTTTGGTAGGAAGTATAAATCACTCAACAAACTAATTGAATTACCGAACATGTTTAAAAATGCCATTTTTCCTATAATTAGTACTGTATCAAATCAACTACTTATTTCCCGGAAACTTCCATTGAACTACAGAAATGGTCCTTTAAATAAAGTGCTACTAAAACATCCAATCTACTATCAAAACTATAGTTTGAATGAACGGAGTAATACCTACGTCTACATTTGTCCATTAATACACTGACCAAAACAAACAGACCTCAGTTACCTTCAGGGACTATTTCTCAGTATTCATACACATTTCTTGAAATGGGGAAAATTCTAAACCCGCAATACAAACTAATACTTAAGATTTGCTAATAATTTCCACTTCAAATGAAAACCGATGTATGTCAGCATTTATGGACACAAGCAGGAAACCCCCTGTTCTCAGACTTATCTGAAACTAGCAACACAACCCGCTGCGGGAGCTCAGATTTGTATCTGCGTTTGGTCGCGTTTCCGATTCATTTGTCTACAGGGCCGGAGCTTGTGTGGGCGTCTGGCTGATAGGATGTTAACTTGCCAGCTCTACCGTTTGCTTCCAAATGGAAAAGCACACAAACACACAAGCTGACGATACAGTATGTCCTGGGACACACAGCGGACAATATACGCAATTATCGCACAGAAACACACACACACACACACACACACACACACACACACACACACACACACACACACACACACACACGCAAACAGATGATGTGGTTAAACTGTAGTTATTGTAGGTGGGCAGGACATGCAGCCATTAAATTACACGGCCAGGTGGCAAGGAAAGGAGCCAGGCAACTATCAAGGCAGACCGGAAAATAGTCTCCAGGAAGACTGACAGATGGAGATGCAGAGAAAAAGACAGGCAGGAGGAAAGAGAAACAGACCGGAAGATAAATAGAGGATTAGAAGCGAAAATACAGTCAACACGCAGAGAGACACAAATACGGTTACATCCTGAGGGAAGTTCACTAGTTTGAGCAGCAATTAAGACACACACACACACACACACACACACACACACACACACACACACACACACACACCTAGTATACACGTATTGAATCTCCTACACCTACAATTACCTCTCAGCACCAAGTTAATCGGGTCACAAATACAGTATGTAGTTTCATTTTCATAAAAAGGCTGAACACTTAAAAACCTAGTTTTTTAAGTAAACAAGACTAACATGGATAAATAGGCTGGGGACTCATTTTTAGCTGGTGAATTCGGTGCACTAGTGAGAATTTTTTGGCAGCATGAGTGTGTGTGTGTGTGTGTGTGTGGGATCAACTCAAAATAGACTGCAGCACTCAGGCAGTTCATTGTAATGAGGAGAGAGATCTACGGCACAGCAAAGATGGATGCGCTACAGATCTGTGTCTGGTTCGGCTACACAGACTATTCTTGTCGACAAGAATAAGTATTTGTTGGTTTTAGTCTTTATGGGATATCGTAAGTATTTTATGGACAAAATTTCAGGCTCCTACATTTAAAAAAATGTTGTTGTTATATTTTTTTTTATGTTTGATAGATTTTACATCATATTGTCTCAAGGAAAATCTCCTCTGACTCATTCGTCAACCCCATCTCAGGATGTACACACACACACACACACACACACACACACACACACACACACACACACACACCCCCAAAAGAGCACACAGGGAATCCCCATTGGTAAAAACCGGTATGAGGTGGACAGTTACCATGGCAGCAGTTAGCTGTCTATTCATTCATTAAGGGATCTATTTTTACATTCACTTCAGTCAATTTTAAATGGCACCCATTACTTAGTTAGCATTGTGTTAATAATCAGATCATCACATTGTTACAAGCATCTAGTTTTAACTCATTTCGTCCTTTTGTCATTGTAGGAAAAGTCACATACAATAGAGACTATTTTTAGTGAATTAATGGTGTGACAATAAAGATTACTTTGAATGAGCTAAAAGAAAACATATTAATCTACCCTTACCGTTAATAAATCCACTGGGTCACCCAGTTGCAGAAAACATAAAATTACAATAAAATGGTAAACTGCTAAATCCTCACATCCACAGAAAATACACCAAGACATTGAGAGTTTAACTATTAAAAAAAACAAATCCTTCGTCATTTCTTGATGATCGTGGTCGCAGCGGCAAAACAGAGCGGATACAAAAATTGCTGTAACTGTTGCTATTAGACATGTGTGTGTCTGTATTTTATTTGTCTTCATTGAGTTGAACTGTCAGTTCCACTAAAAGAGATTTTACAACAGTGGTTATATTTAACATGATGGAGGGGGAAGCCCCACACTCAAAGGCATTTCATTTTAGAGGAATCACCCTCTTTTTGTTCCGAGAGACACGCAGACAGAAAAAAAGAAGCAAGATAGGATCTTCTCTGGCTCATTTTCTGTATACCATCCCACTCCACAGGGCATCTTCCCCCACCCTGCACGCGCGCGCACACACACACACACACACACACACACACACACACACACACACACACACACACACACACACACACACACACACACACACACACATAGAGGGAATCCCTATTGGTAAAGATGGTGTCAGATGACTAGTTTCCATGGCAGCAGCCTCCCTACATACATACATTCATAGATCCCCCCCCCCCACCACACTCCCCCCTCTGCTCTGTCGCCTGAATGAACAAGTATGAATGACAATAAACAGGTGAATGGAGGAAGTGGATGAATGAAAAGCGGTTGACTGTGAGAGTGAATTGGTGAATCAGATCAGGTTACATTTTAGCAGAGCAGGTATCCGGCTGAGAGGAGCGGCCGTACACGACCTGCGTGGGTCGCTACGGCCGCAAGTCAGAATAATAAAGCAAACTGCAGTGTAGACCCCGAGACAAAATATATTACTAGTTAGCTTTGCGTGGAAGGATTTATACGACAAAATGAATCTGTTATTTGTCATTTATTTATTTAGAGAAGACACGATTTTGGTCCAAACCTGCCCTACATCCAGGATTTATACAGCTCCAGAGATAGGAAAGGGGGCAGGATCACTGTCCAATATAAATGTAAGTACGCTGAAGAAATACACTCTTTTTAATATGGGTATGCAATTTTCGAGCAGAGGCCTAAAAATAGGGCTAGCATCCAAGAGGTTTAAACAAAGACTTAAAGACAAACCTAAGATCCTTACCTTCCGCTCCATCTCTCTGGCAGGAAGGTGTCTGGCTGCTGGAACACCTCGGGGTCGCGGTGGACAGCATGGCTGATATAGATCACACCATAATCCTTTGGGACGGGAAACCCTGCGAGCGTGGAGTCCTACACATACATGGGGGCAGAAATCACATTATTATATCTTATTATAATGAAATGACAAAGCACTGAGTGAATCCTGCTTCACATCTACAACGCCTATGTATTTTAGAAATTGTGGATTTTTACAGGAGTGACATACGATCAGAAGGAAATGTGAGCTGGGAACACTGCAATGATGCAACTTCGGGAACATGCTATTAATCCCCATTTGAACCAAAATGAATGGGAGACTTCTTCAACACATGATGTTTGGCTCAAATTGTGAATTACAGTTCCATTTTAAACCAAAAATTTCCTGAGTTGATTTTTTCACTAAGCCCTGGTGAAAGGAGCCACCTTGGGGCAAAAAGACCACTTAACCAAAGACCCAATTGTTGCCCTTTTAATTCACCTATTCACTACATCCATTAGTAGCTGCACTAATGGACTACCACTGAACAGGATCACCGTTTCCGTTTCCTCTACCCCTCTTTCTCATTTTTCTTTCACTGCTGGAGTGGAAAATCTTTTACAATTCTCCTTCTTTCTCCCAGTTCTCACTGAGAACTGCCATTGCCGTTCATGTCTCGCTCGCTCACGCACTAACCCTGAAAACGATTGCATATCTTAGTTCCACCTGGATGGAGCATCTACTTTTTCCACCCGATTGTGAATACTAATAATCTCTCTCTTTCTTACACACCTACCTGCACACATAAGCATCTCATCAACTCTTTTCACTTTGGATCCAGCACTTGTCTCCTGCTTTTCTTTGTATTAGCATTGTGTTTGAAGTTGGCAAAATATCCATGAAAGCATAGGCTAGGATTTTCATGGAATGTGCATCTCATCTGAAAATTTGTTACTAACTAACTTGCAAGTAGTCGTCAAAAGAGCTACTTTTGTACTACGGCTTAAGTACTTTTCAACTCAAAGTCAATTTGAGTCAGCATAGATGTTCTAGTATTCTTTCCTCCCCCAATACTAACTAATCCATCTTGCAAAAACACATTATTCTTTGAGTTCTTTATTCTCTTAAGTTCTCCAAAACGCCCACGCTTCACGACCCCGCGTCCCACTGAGGCCGTGGGGAATCAAAGAGTACTGATGCGTTTCCCAGAAGTGACAAATGACTTTCCGCTCGGCCTCACAGTGCCACCAGCACACATCAATCCCACTGCCAAACCCCATACCCCCCCCCCCCCCCAACACACACGCTCATTTCCTTCCGGGAAAGCGGAGCCAATCAATAGCAGAGATGGATCAATGCCTCCGATTGAGCTGTTGCATAAGGCAGTTTGATGAGGTCATAATGATAAACACAGCCGATGCGGAAGGAGGGTGGAGGCGGCCCTCGGAGTAAGCAGCCGGCCAATCAAGAGACGGGAGTAAATTAGGGATTCTATCGGCCGACAGTGCCGAGCTCAAACCTGAGAGCTGAGAGACACCTTTTGAATGAATGAAAATGGATGTTGTAACACATACAGTAGGCCAAACGGGATATAACATGGTTATATGTCCAGCACACAGGTTTACACAACAGTGGATAGATAATAAGTCACCAAGTGGAAATAATGGCTGCATGGAACAATTTAGAATAAACAAATGATGTACACAATAATAGAAACAGCTAATGAAACAGGCCTGCGGTAAATACCAGTTCAATGAATTCCGTGCCTCTGTAATTGTTCTAACGACGTATCATGTTGCCATTAAAACACATGTGCTGCTCAAACACTGATAGTCGGACCTCAACGCAAGCAGAGACTCGCATGTGTTGTTGACTGTTGTTTACTGTAGTTTCTGTGTCGCCTTTAATTAATGCTGCAAGAGGAAAAGTCTCAAAAAAAAAAGAGAGAAAGAGACCCACCAACTGGAGCTCAAAGACACAAGATGGAACAAACTGGTTTTTAGTGCAAGGCCAATGTAATACACTGCAAGGTGTTTGTGCTTCTTGTCCAGCCCCCGTGTCTCTTCGTACTGTACAGTAAACACAAGAGAGAGGACAGTAACAGCAGAGGAGACTTCCAACTACAGGAATGTGTCGCCATCTAGAGGACAGGAGTGCAACACAGAAAACAGAATCCTAGACGACAGGAAAATGAAGCTACAAAAAAGGTACAACGATGACTTACATATATCCTTTAAAGTGTACAAACACGGAAGACATTTCACACAACAGTGTATATCAGCTCAGGGTTTACTAAACCTTAAAACTCTTAATTTAAACAGCAGCCTTGGTAAAACATCCAAATTAAAAGGATTTTTTCTTCATATTTCTCACTGTAAATTGTAAAATGCTACAATACTATATTCAATGGGTTATACTTAAGTTTGCCCTTATTTTTGCTCTTTATATTGCTTATAATGTTAACAATCCAGGGATTTGAAGCTACTTCTAATTTTGCACTGATTGCTAGGACGTTTAAGGCAACAATATATATATATATACACTATGTACGGCAGCCAAGCTACTTTTTTCAATCCCGTTATCTCGAGATCACAAGTTAATTATCTCATTATCGAGAGAAAATGAACCGTGTTAACTGGATATAAAAAGATAATCAACTCTTTACAAAAACATTTATAAATACAGAAGATAAATTTGATTACCTGCGTCTCTTATACATTAAAAAGATAACACTGTATCAATTTGGAGATATTGCAATGTAAAAGTGGCACATTTCTACCTATAATCCTACTGATCGTATTACCATAACAATTAACTTGTGGTCTAAAGATAACGGCAGGAAAAAAAAAAAAATGTAGGACAGCCATTCCCGGTTCTGTAACTTTGTGCCAAATATGTGAAGCATAGAGTCCCACTTCATTTGGATCATAAAATCCGTCCCCACGTACAAATCTGTGATTTATAATGACTTTAGAGACGAGAAGGTCCCACTGAATCTCTCATTTAAAAACACAAGATAAGAAATACTCAACACTCATTCAGTGCTTATTCATTAATAGGATGCGACCCAGTCCCCTGGTGAACAGTCCTACCTGGTCAGCTAATCTGCGTCCACCAATGAAAGGAGGCCAAAGTC
Source organism: Cebidichthys violaceus (assembly GCF_023349555.1). Lineage (NCBI taxonomy): Eukaryota > Metazoa > Chordata > Actinopteri > Perciformes > Stichaeidae > Cebidichthys > Cebidichthys violaceus. The sequence goes on from NW_027176285.1 coordinate 2,987,824, forward strand.
TCTGAACCTCCAGCAGCACCATGCGCAGGTAATCAGGGTCGTCCAACGCTCGCCGACGGGTCTTCTCACAAACATGGGGAAAGAGTTTGGTTTGTGTTTCTTATTTAAAAGCTTATAAAAAAGTTTATATCAATTTCTATCACAGTTGTTGTTTTTTTTATCATGATAAGTATCAATTTAAGAATGCAAAGAGCTGAGGCATAATGACGAATGTTAGTGGTATGTTTTAATTCTGAAGTGTACTGAAGACGGGTATTTTTTTTCGTCGCATCTGGTTGTTGTTTTGTCCCATCAACACACACACACACACACACACACACACACACACACACACACACACACACACACACAGTCGTATCTGTGTTCATGTACCTGTTGGTTTCCACTGAGCACCAGTGTGAAGGAGGTGAGCAGCGACGCCAGCGCTTTGGGGATCAGAGCCGAGATGAACAGCAGGAGATGCTGGGAGGCGGAGCTGGAGTCGGGCAGCGGCAAAGAACCGAGGGAGCCGACAAAACTAGAGCCGCGGAGAGGAGGGATTAAGGTTCCACATCAACGAACAACATCATCAGTGATAAAAAGCATGGGAGCCATATACAAACCAGAGCATAGTCAGAGATCAGCAGCCTGTGATTTATGGAAGAGAGGGAGACAGCTTTACGCATAAGAATAGCAACGCAAAGAGCAACAGCCACCACGATATTCATGTGGCTGTATTTCAATGGCTTAACAAAACATCTGACCTGAACCAATGGAATTTAGGAGTAGCAAAAGGTTGCGAGAGATCAGTCATTCGGTATGTTTCAACGTACCTGTAACGACTGAGGAAAGGCAGCCCGAGCAGATAACAGATGAAGATCAAAGTTCATCATTACTCGATGCCAAAAAAAAAAAAAGGAGGCAGAAGTCGAGAAACTAGCCAGGCGAACAAAGAATGCAGACTTATCGAGGCAGCGATTAGAGAACATGGTGGAATGGAGTCCAAGGCTCAGGCAGAGAGTCATGCAAGCAGGCAACAGGCCGGCAGGAAAGACGGGATTTTATTTTGCAGAACTTCCAGAAATTGACTTAACCAATTAAGTTTAAAGTGTAATTTTTTTTTTTTACACAATCTAATAGAAACATAAGTACTGGCACAAGTCTTCAGCAGACATAAAGAGGTAGAAGCTCTGTTCTGGAGAATGATTGTAAAATGAATACTGCTGTGTGTCTGTGTACAAGAGAAAGATATAAAAAACAGAGAAAGACACAGAGAAGGGAAATAGAGAAGCAGTGGGGTGGTTCCTTCCCTTTCCTTGTGTGTGTGTGTGTGTGTGTGTGTGTGTGTGTGTGTGTGTGTGTGTGTGTGTGAGAGAGAGATAAAGACAAAGAAAGACAGAGAAACAGAAGTACAGAGACAAATGCAGTCTCACCCCTGTGTGTCATTCTGCAGTTTGTCTTTGATGATTTCCATCAGTCTGTCTCTGGCGTCCAGAGCGTTGGAGAAACCCGACGACCACAGAGGAACCTTCAAGTTGACCGGAGCGGAGATCAGACCTGCAGGGGCATGAGAGGAGCTGGTCAGGAAAGATACAAAGAAGGGCAAAAACACACAAGATGTATCATATTTACTGAGCTGAATTAAAAAGGGGAAGTGGAAGATTTTTGCAATACCGTATTGCAAAACAACAGAGCTGACGTATTAAATACGTCTGGAAAACATGACAAGATTTTTGTCAGATTGAGTTTGTAACGATACCAGTGCTGCAGTTAAAATAAAAGACGATTTTGGAGCAGTGTACATAGAACTGATAGTTGCAGAGAGAAAGAAAGGGGGAGGGGCTTAAAGAGGTCAGGGGCACCCCTGCACTCATGCGTCTATACTTGGCTGTGTATTTGAAAAACAAAAAAGCACTGTTGGTTTTTGTGCATTTGTGTGTGTGTGTGTGTGTGTGTGTGTGTGTGTGTGTGTGTGTGTGTGTGTGTAAACAGCACATTTGTGTGTGCCCCTACCATGCCAGTGCTGGGTGCAGAGCTGCATGATTTCCTGGAAAAGTTCAGGTTGCTCTTCTGCTCGTACGTTCAGAAAAAGGCCCAACACCAACTCTGTCCCCAAACGCTTGAAGGCAGAATACACACACTGTGGCCCGCCACTACACGCACACACACACACACACACACACACACACACACACACACACACACACACACACACACACACACACACACAGAGATCACATATCAAATAAATACATCTCTACCACACATCATGAAGCTGTCTGTGCGTTAATGAGAACAGGGGACGTTAAAACATCCGCAAACAAAAATAAGAGCTGTTGTTGTGTGGCTGCTGTGTACTCCCCCCCCCGTTGTGTACACACAGGGAAACATGTCCCATCCACCTCTCTAACCCTGTTTTCATGTCGCTGGTGTTATTGCTCATCTATAAGTCTTTTATATTTTAGCTTCGTAGCTTGCGAAACAATTTGTAATCCAGCTTTGTGCATCGTTTTGGACTAAAGCGTCAAAAGAACTAGAAAGGTGCACTAAGTAGGTTACCGATCTCTGCAAGGTGTGTCTGCTATGACGGATGCTGTGTTGTATGATTGTATGAATACAACCCACAATTGGCTACTCACCAAGCCGTCTGCGAAAACACAAAAGTGCGCAAAAATTGCAACCGCTCGCACGATCCTCCTGGCAGAGATAATAATAAATGAACATGCTTTGAGAGCTGGAGGCTTATGTGACGTGTTACCTGAGAGAGAGCTCCTTCAGACAGCGCTCACACACACTGTTGATCCAAAGAAACACAGACAGTCACTTCTCAGACAAGATGAAGTCACACAATATGTCTCGGCAGCGCATTTTGATGCATTCTGTTCATTGTGCCGATAACATAAGGCTACATTCACTTGTTATTCCAGCATTTGAAATATTATATTACACACTGTATAATTATTTTAGGGATTTTTTTTTTTTTTTTTGCGCTCCGTAGAACAGAGAGGCCGGTCAGTTGTTGCTCAAGAAGCCTTTGACTTGGATGGACAACATTGTTGCAGCAATACGGACTTTCCAGCCGTGTCACGAAAGGCGTTGCCGCTATTTTTATCCATTGCACAAGAGGCTAGACCAAAAAAAAAAAAAAAAAAAATGTCTGTAAGCTCCATGGTCCCATTTCAATTTAATAAAACTCAAGTCTGAAGAACCCTCCGTGACTCTCCAGGTCATAAAATACAAAAGCCACACAAATATCATACGGACAACATTCCTTTCCCTACCTGGTGATATAATCGTTAGATGATTTTAAGCCACTTCCTGTGAACAGGCTGGTGAGAGACAGACGGAGAAGACACGCCTCCTCACCTGAAAACACACAAATACAAGTCAGTCGCGTTCACCGCTCGGTGAATCTGAGCATCACCAGTGCCTGCATCTCGGAAACAACGATGTTGTTGCTGTAGAGTGTTTTTCCTCTCGTCTTAGTAATACCTTGTGTATAACATACATGTCTGCTGCATTCAAAGCTCTGCGTTGAGCCGTCGGTGGGGGTTTTGGTGAGCGCATGTGTTTACCGTTAGTGGTGACGACGGTGTCTCCATACATGTTGGTCATCAAGTCGGTCGGATCCTTCAGAAACATGTTGGACTTATCTGAAACACACAACTTTATTACAAACACATACAAAACAAATCCGACACGCTATGGAGGAGATGGAAGTGTAACAGTATCCAGTTGTTTAATAAAACACCAGGATTCAATTATGCATGAAAATCCTCTTATCAAATGCAGGGGGGGGGGGGGGGGTGGAGTTTGAAACGTACATGTATATTTCATATTGCTCAGACTATGGCACTATATGGCACAGGTACTAAAAACACATGTTTTGGTTTATCAGCTATAGTACTGGCACCAATATCTAAAAAATGTCAAATAAACACCTTCTTTAAAGGCTGTGTCTATAATTAAAATCGTCATAATAGTCCTCTGACCCGGTGAGTTTATAGTAACTTTGTTGTAACTATATTTCATATACTTCAAACTCATTTGAATAGTTCTCCTGCAGCCTCTTTTAATAGGTAGAACTTATGTTGAGTTTACAATTAGGAGAGTTATTCTTATATCATAACGTTATTAGATTTAATTTAACGTTGAAGGGTAGCAGACTACACATCCTCTTTCCCACTTCTCATGTAACATCACGAGTGTCTCCCATGATCGGACTAATCCCTGCGGGGTGGATTTCACTCCATATATAAAGGGAAGTTTCCTTTTGTTCCAGAATCTGAGGAGACTGCGAGCTCACTATAAACGCTAATTTCCCTTTATTAAGAATACATTTGATTACCAACAAAGTGTCACATCTAACAAAATGACCAATGAGCAGACAGACTATAACATCTATCGGTCAACATTGAAATAATACTGGTGTTTATATTAGTCATTGGGGATAAAACACGCAGCTTTACGGGCGCTCACCTGTTGCGTCCACACACACACACACGCACGCACGCACGCACACAGACAACATACCGCACAGCAGCTCTCTCATCCCCTGCACGGAGCAGACGAAGGCGGTCGGTCTATTCAGCACGCGGCACTGAAACACTCTGCTCCGGTGTTTCGCGATCCTCTGCTGGCAGAAAATCACCGGGTCCCGGTAAAACTCCAGCGACTTGTCCCCGAGCACCGACACACCGGCATTTCCTGGTAGTTTAGCCATTCAGGTCCAACGTCGGAGACGCACTTTCGCTTAAACACAGAATGAATTGGTTCACCGGGTGGATTCAGCGTCAGCGACCCTTTAGACTCTGAACTTTAAGAATCGGTTCAGAGTTAATGCCGCTGTCATCGCGCGCTAATCATTGTTTTTAATCCGCGTGGCTCTACCTGTGTGTCAAATTACTGCTATCTCTTTGTCGTCACGGTTTTCTCTGAGGTAAATCGAACGTGTCTGCAGCAGAGGGTGACGCGTTCAGGGGATGTCCGTAATTTGGGGCTTCGCGTGCCTGACTGTTTGGTTCTTCGGCTGTAGTTGTACTTCTGTTGCTAGGCTACTCTGCTACAACAGCTATGTGGTGCCACCACTATGACACGATCGTCTGCATAATGGGCCGGGTGGTGTTTTGGGTAATATTAAAAGTGCCAGGACAGGTCGTTCAAGTTTTGTTCAAGTTTGCCTCAATGCACCGCAATCATCACTCAGAGATTGTTTACAAGTGTAGGTGTCTAGCTGCTTAATCATCATTTATTCCCAAACCGATTGACAGGACTTTGTGCATGATGGATCCATGATGGAGACCCACACTGTTTAGTATTAAATACATAACACATTCTGGAAGAGATGAGCACATGAATCAATACAGACCAAATATGAATAAGTAAAAAAAACAACAACTATGTAACATGACACAGATGCAGAAGGATTTCAATTTTAAGATGTTTTAATTAAAGGCAAAATAAGTAATATTGTACTGCTGTTAATGCAACTTCTGCTGCCACTACCTCTAATAGTGCCGAGGGTCCTAAACAGATGACAGAGCAATGCAAACAAATACAAAATAAATACAACAATAAAAGTGTTTTTGTGTTCTTTGACTGAGTTCCATTTAAACTTGTCCGTGAACTGATTCTCGTCTCTCAACAACAGAGGGAACGTCTCTGTATTAGGATGGTACATTGCATTACATTGCACATTGTACCAAAGCACTTGGGACACTTTTGAATTCCACCTAGCCCACCTCTATTAAACATACAGCTCAATAGGCATTGGACGTGGGAAGGCCCAGGACCCAGGCTCTCCAATCCAGGGAGGAACTGCAGAGATGGTGCAGAGGTGTAGGTTGGACTGCTCCTCCCAGAGGCGCGGTGGACTGAGATTATAGCAGGGTTGTGAACGTGACAGGTATGTGGGAGTGAGTGGCGGTTGCTGTGATAGAAATAACCTGTGTGGAAAAGAAAAACATGTAGTGTGGCTGACAAGACTGCACGGTATGTAACGGTATGTCAACATGGCGTGGTAATTATGTTATTATTAAATGTAAATATAAGCAGCATTTAGCACAACAATCAACACGAGTCGAAGAAGAGGCCTTAATACGACACGCAGGACTATCATTACATGAATATTATGTCAGACAAACAAATATAGACTCAAAACCCACAAACAGAGACATCTGTCCTCTATGCTGGAGTGGACACTTTTCATAAAAGACATCAAACAAACTGATATACTTTTTTTTTTTTACTATTCCTGGCACAGGTATAGCAATCATGGCAACAGCAATTTGATTGATGAAAACTTATTTTAAATATAGTAAGTGTGATTAATCACTATTTTGTTATTTCAGCATCCCATGCTTTTGAGAAGCTATACGCTCTGGCGGGCGCTACAGGATGCCTCTGCCAACAAAGTTATGTTACAGTATATGTATAAATAGAAGTCATGTAGTAAACTGTATTCATGCAGCACGCTGTGCCCATGAGATGCATGCATATCTCGGCATAACACCGATTATTATTTCATAGTTGAGACCAATTAAACATTTTCTCTAAAGTGCAATGGCCAATTCAGATTTCCCCAACATGTGGCGTCAATTCCTTTTCTTGGAAGCACCGGTTTCAGGCCGTCAAACAGTAACTGTGAAACTGCCACACGATGGCAGCATCGATCACCTCTCTCTCTCTCTCTCTCTCTCTCTCTCTCTCTCTCTCTCTCTCTCTCTCTCTCTCTCTCTCTCTCTCTCTCTCTCTCTCTCTCTCTCTCTCGCTCTCTCCCTCTCAATGGCACGAGGCGGACTGTCGTCGAGTGTCACTCATTTGCTCGGACTCCCAGGGTACGCGGCAGTTTTTTCTTCTTCTTTCTATTCCCGTTTCCAGCCGTGATATGGGAGCCACCAGCACTCACTGGGGCGCCTGGATGGGAGGAAGGGAGGCGAGGAGCCCGGCACAGGTGAGCAGGTTTACATCGATTATTTTTTTAAAGTTTTGACAGACAGAAGACAGAAAGATAGAAACAATGTTTATGAGACACATATCAATCATAGGATGTAACAGTTATGCTTTTTCTGTGTCGAGTTTAACTTTAAACACACGGATGCTTTCCAGATAATGGTAATTCATTAAGTAATTTAAATTATAGACAGAACATTTTAATTAAGAATGTTTTCTCTGATTACTGACTTGAAAGAGACAGTTCACTGTGTGTGTTGTTGCCAGCCAAGAGTTACACACTCTCCTGATCGTCACGTCTATTTATTGGCACTGATGTGGCATGCAGGTGTTAGAGGTGATTTCATCTGGTTTCCATCCTCCTCCTTTCTTATGCATCACATGCAATACACACTTCAATTTGGGTGTTTATCATTTTGTAATTATCATTCACTGTATTTGACTCATTCATTCGCCCAATTTTTCACAGTTTAATGAATTATCATTTACAGCAGCCCACTTGAACATTAAAAAAAAGAACAACGAGGCCTGCCTTTGAGCTACATTTGATTGTCATTTAAAATATGTGTTTCCCCACCAAGAAGACTATACTGCATTCAGTTTCATATTCAACTGTTCAATTAGCTTATGTCCCTGGTTTCACCACTTAAAGTGCTACTATTTCCCTCAAACCACACAAAAAAAAAATCTAAATGTACAGGAGCCGAGACCTTTACAGACAGACATATAGTGACCAGGTCTTTTCAAGAAATTTGTTATAGGCCTAGATATATGAAGGTCAGCTTTAGATGAAAAACAGTTGATTGATGTACAGCAGCAGAAGTTAATGGTCTGCAGGCAGAGAATCTTGCATAAAGACAGATAACATTTGTATTTAATATTTAGTCTACATTCTAAGAAACGTGGGCCCAGAAGAAGTGCTTAAACTGTAGCTGAACTTTAGGTCTTATTACTTATTTTATGAGAGGTGTGTCCATCTGAGTGTATGGATGGGTAAACATACAGTAGATATGGAGAGGAGGAGAGTTCAGGGTCAACGCAATACAAGTCAATTTAGTCTAATAATGTGATATTAAGTCTAATATCACAAATTTGTACAGGACTCTACACCCTCTGTTCCTAGACCCTCGTTTCCACTAAGGAAAACACTTTCCCCCCCAAAAAAACCTTTAATGGGGGAAAAATGGACGATACTGTATGTCGTGTGTACGGATTAACCAACGTGATACAATTACAGTATAGACCATCCAAATGGCAAATATATAGGCGTGAACATATATTGAAAAATTGGATCCAGGAGGATGTTAAGCAGCTTCCAGGTGTCGCAGGAGAGCTACTATAACCTGAGCCACAGCCAGAAGAGAGAGAGAAGGTCCCAGGAGAAGCTAGGGAAAGAGAGAGAGAGAGAGCGAGAGAGAGAGAGAGAGAGAGAGAGATAGAGAGGGAGAGAGAGAGAGAGATGTGCTCTGGGACATGAACAGCTGAGGGTTATTGAGATGCAGTGGCTTTCAGATGTTTACATTGCTCTTGTCAGCGGAACAAACTAGGACTATATCTACTCGGCGTCAATGATACACTGATACACTGAGGTTGAGAAAATAATGAAACAATATAAGCAATTCATTGAAAGTGAAGGTAAAAAAGGGAACACGATAGGAAAAGGCCCTGTGGCCTGCTGAAAGTCTTGAGTGGAATATATGGTTTTAGGAGATCGGGCAGGTAGGGAAGGGGGGCGTGTCAATTTACAGTTTTGCACTGTATGTCATCAAGAGCACCATAAAGTCTGATCTGACATGGGCAGGGAGCCAATAAAGGGAAGCTAAAACTGTTGTGGTATAGTTTTAGTTAAGATTCTACCTGCAGCGTTCTGAACCATTTGAAGGCTTTTTAGTAGACTACTAGCATGTGGTAGGCCTGACAACCAAATGCTACAATAATCCAAACATGGATAATAATACACATGCGTCTACCTAGTCGTTGCTGGGTCTGTTGACCCGCTGAGAACTCCACGAAAAAAGACTATCAAGAGTTTGTTTCACGTCAACATCTCAAAAAATGTTTGCCGGAGGTCTGGACACTTGAAAAGGTCTGCTGTTGTTCAATTATCCCGAACACAGGGAACTGATTGCTGACATTTCAGTGCTGACGTGCTGTAATTTCTCCATCCTTGTTACTTTATTACAGTGTATTTTGTCTGGGAACATGAGCCACACACACACACACACACTCACACACTTATTGCTGTATCCACACAGGTGCTCAAGCACGCACAAATACACACGATACCCATCGATGCAAATGCACCTCAGCAGGGATATGCGGCTACTGCTGCTGCTGCTGTATATTTGGCTGCTTTTCAATAGATTAATCTTTTAATTGACTGTAAACAACAGTAAGATAACTGCCCTGATACACTGCAGATTGTACTGTTTGAACTATGTGAGCATGTGCGTGTTTGTGCACGAGAGGGAGAGAGAGAGAGAGAGAGGGGGATAAAAAAAGACACAGTGAGAAGTTGTGAAAAGAGCACAATGTCCTCAGTAGAAGTGCATTGACAGTCACATATTGTCGTATTCTAGAAGTTAAAGGTATAGAAATCAGGTGGCAAGTGCAGGAAACATCTAATGTGTTTCAAAGCTTTTGTTTAAAACTCCCTAATCTTGACCATGGGTAACCTCCACTAAGCCTGCCTAACACTCATTTACTGAAAACAAAAGTTGAGTTTGTCCGTCTCCCGCTCAATCCTGTTCGTAGTGAGCGGAGACAGCTTCATGAGATTCCACCCGACATGTTGTGTTACTGAAGGATGAGGCAAGTTTGGACAAAATATGTATTGGCAAAGGTGGATAGTGGATTAAGGGTCTCAATCACTGATCCCTCTTGACATACTTCCTGTTTCAGTGATGTAGTCAAACATAATCAGAAAGAAATGGCGGCTTACCATGACGACCCACAGCCCGCTCCTTCTGTTCTGATTGTTTGCCTGCAGCTTTTTGCTAAAGCATAGAGTATTACGGATATTAAGAAGAGATCATATTTAGTTAGACTGGCGTGTGTCTAAGCTATCGATGTAGTGTTTTCAAACGAGGCTGATGCATTGGTGTCTTCCAATAGCGATTCCCTGGGCAGTTGTTCAAATCCCTTGTCTGGCGCTCATCGCTTTCCCTTGACATGCCTCCTATTCTCAGTAAATCAAACCAGCATTGGCTTGCCAACATCTTTTTTGGCTCGTCCAGAGGTACTAAACATATCACACTGAGTCCGCACCGTGTAATCCCTAGAACACACACCATCGGTTCTATTTTGCTTTGATATAAGAACCAATAGATCCTCATCGCTCAGCTTCCCATAAATCGTTTCCCAGGGATAAATAGTCCCAAGTGTGTAACCCCTGTAACATCTGGGAAAGAGACAAAATAAATACAAGGTAATTTGTGAAAACAAGCAGTCATGGTGATTCACCGTTATTTGGCCATTCATTGCATAATACGTTGAATCTGGATAAAATGCGAATCTGATTTTGATTATCTTAGGAGAAAACAAGCATCCCTACCTCATACAGAAATTGAAGGGCTAAGAAAGACGCAATTCTAGCACTGGCTGGCAGCCATAAGCAGAGCGAAAGCCCGGGCCACTTCCCAGGTATGAGCATCTGTAGGTGAATCGGGGAGGTGAAACACACTGGCGTTGAGAGACGGGGGAATGTACTCTAGTAACCTGCCCCGGGCGCATGAAGGTAATTTATTAGTGACAGAAAAAACAGTAATTTTGAGGATCAGCCCTGGTCTTTGCGTTTACCAGAAACAGTTAACTTCTTGTCCCTGCACTGTCCTGTCCTTATTAGCCACTCCCTGTAGACATTTAGGAGAGAACCAGCGCCTTCGGGCTAATCTTAGGCCGTCTGCACCAACGGCAACTCATTAGCCTGATTCCCCAGGGCTAGCCAGGCCCTATTCATTATCAAGCTCACCTCAACCTCCAAGAAACATATCCGTCTTTTTGCCTCTCGCTTATCAGAGATACTGCACGTTAGCGTATAGGCAGTGGTGATCGAGATAAGCTCTGTGTTTATTTCAACTGTTGAATTAGTATATGAGTATACTTTTCCTTAAGGGTATGTTATCTACTTTCTCTTCCTGATGGTTTGTTGATATCATGTTGTTTAATGGCTTTCTTCTTTTGAATATGACAAATAGCTACTTTGACATGACTTTGATGAAAGGTAGCGCTGACAGTGTTAGTTTATTTAACTGAGTCGTAGAATGCGTGCATCCGACCAGCTTAGTGAACAGGGGTTTCCCAGTGGACTAATTAAATAGAGCTTTTCAAATTCTCAAGGTGAGCAACTGCCTAATGGTCAATAGGCGTCAGACCTTCTGCAGACCTTCTGAAGCTGAAACTATGCCTCCATGTAGACTTCCTTGTGTGCTGATGCTCAGCTGTCACTCTCCAGTCCTTTGATGCTCCTCTGACATTGTCTGACTTCCTTGTGCATGAGCACATTCTGGGTTTCCCAAGTGGTCTATACAAATTCCTAAATGTATCCAAGCAGTGTGCTTGCCAAAAAACTATCTCACACAGCAATGAACAAACACAAACAGGCTTCCAAATAACTTTTTTTTGCCGCACCAGCACTCTGGAGCCTCGTGACGCCAAAAATTGGGCCGGGAGCCAACGGGGAACCGATGGCCCCTTCACCACTTCCTGCCTTCTTTCTCGATCCACGCCAATCTTTAAACTCTGCCTTCATTTTTAATCTCAAATACACTCCTGTGAAGTTTTGTGACTGAATCTTTCATTGTCATGACAGAATCTGTCCACAGACAGACAGACAGACATAAACACCTGTCAAAGTACTCAAAACCCCTTCTCTAGTAGTTAGATCTAAACGTTGGCTGTGTCAATCTCTTAAAGCTAGAATTACATTCCAGGCTTGTGTTAGAAATTCCTAGATCATTGTTGACTTTCTAATTCTGCTACAAGTTACTTGATGGAGGAAGCGTTGAGAAGCAAGCCAGCGTAGGGTTTCTCTTTCTGTGGAACGACGAAGATTGTTCTTTTTTTTGTTTGTTGGATGAGGCGATGATGCGGTTGGTTGCACGTCTCTTCACTGGTGCTTGACAAACCTTATATATAAACCTTTGCAGTAAAATGTTGTCAACAGTAAAATGTCTGTGTTTCAAGAATTGTATGTGTTGGTATGAGTTTTATCTTGAATAATTGGGCCGATATATGTTGGAAAGGTGGGCGTGAAAAGCTTCAAGTGAACTATTATAGATCTGAGAATAAATTAACGAAGAGGGACTGTCAACATTTTGACCAGCTGTTGCTTTTATTATTCATATTGTTTGTCTTTGTCGTAAAAATCTTTATCTGACAATGCTTTTGGCTGTTCATTTTATTTTATTTTTATTGGTTGGCATATATTTGCCTTCTTGAACTTATTATAAGCAGTATTTCCCGGCAGCGCTTATGCAGAAAGAGATATTGATTTGGACAGTGGTGCAATGAGAAAGTGGAAAAGCGATCAGGCCTAACTAAATCCACGGGGGAAGGCTCACAGTGGGCGATGGCCCCCGGGTAGAGGCTCTATTTCCACAGCCTTCCCTTTTCGAGCACAATGTAACTTTATGTGTGTGTGTGTGTGTGTGTGTGTGCTTCCGTGCACATGTTTATGTTTAGTCATTTCCCGTTTACCACCTTCGTCCAGTGAGCCGGCACCCTTATTGTGACGAGCCCAGCGCGCTCAATTACCCGCTCACAACCCATTACCCTCACCCACACGGCTTTATTCAGAGGACACGCTCCATCCACTCAGAGCTGCATCTCGCTCCAGCCGTGTGTGCAGGAGGCCGGTGTTTGATTTGGAGCGTCCCAGTGAGCGCATGGAAAACCCAGCGCCTCTTCAAAACGGGAATAAATGAAGTGTTTTTGAATATTCAAATATGTAATTGCAGATGACATTATTGATTTGAGGTCGGGTTTGTGGTTTTGTTCAACCTTGTTGGAGCGGCAGATTCAGCGGGTGCAAAGACAATTTCTGGCGACAAAATGTTGACTCGTCGCTTTTTTTGTTGTTTGTTTGGATTCACTTTAGTTGTTACCTTGGCAACAACTACTCTTCCTGGGGTCCATATTAAGAAAATAGAGTAACCGTGTTCACACACAGAAATAGACTGTATTGTATGTATTTCCAAAGTTCTGAATGCTCTTGTGCTAAACTATTGTGTAATCAATTAAGAGAGGCTTATTATCAGTATTTTTTAAATTCATGACTGAGCTTTAAGTATTTATAATGGCAAACACTCTTTGAAACTGTCTTTTTAATGGTGTTATATAACTTAAAGAAACCGAATCTGTTCTTCAGCCCCATATGCACTGGATGTTTCAAAAATTCAGTCATCTTTTTTTTTTTTAGCCGCCAAATATGGTCTAAACTGGATAACAAATGTCTCCAGATGCTGCCTGGTCATTACACAGACTGGTAGTTAATAGAAACCCACCAGATGAACCGTCCTGTTTGCACATCACATGCCACATCCATGTAGTTTATGTGGACTCAAAATAGACACAAAGCCAGCCAGTACAGCCCGTGTCCAGATGGATTTCATCTCAAATCTTCCTCTTCCCCTACATGTGACCCCTGGTTTGAGATTGTAATGAGTTAATTCTCAGCAGACGTTGTTCAACAGGATCTGTCATTACAGCAACTATTCCAGGCTCATGACCGAGAAGGTTGTGAGTTCACGGTGTGCTGCTGTCGCTGCACAAAGCTTCTGAGAGGGAAAACATGTCTGCTGTATAAATGTGCTTTAGGTTGAAGACGAACTGAGCCAAAGGCATTACTTATTGTGCTGCAGTAATGTTTTTCTGTAACAAGTATCATATGGGAAATTAATAATAATAGTAATACTACTAAAAACAATACATATTATTATTATTATAATCATAGCAATAATAGTATTGATATGTTATTATAGGAGTTATTAGCCACGTAATGTTTACTAAATAACTTAATATTCAATGCGTTGCCTAATTGATAACATTTTCAATTAACTGGACCAGCGCACGAGCCTTGCTGGCATGAGCAGTGTTAGCATAAGCACCATCTATATAGAAACGTTATTGACCAATAATCCAAAAACATGAATTATGTTTGAAAGGTGACCCCTGCGCACTGCAGGGAATTAAACACAGCAACATTAATAACAAGTGCTGAGCGTGAATAATGGAGACAAAAAAAAAAAAATAAGGATCTGAGAAATTACAAGTGACATTCAATCCACTCTAGATGCTCTTTCCACCACATATTTGAATGTCTATTGGCTGCAGTGGAGAGTTTAATGTTGTGGACTACTGAGGAGCCCTTTGGGAGGAATTGTTGGTGTGCTGCTGCTGCTGCTGCTGCTGCTGCTGGTGGTGGTGCTGCTGCTGCTGCTGCTGCTGCTGGTGGTGGTGGGGAGTTATTTGATGGTTTTGAATTGTGTCCCAAACCACTTGATTCTTGAGCAACCTTTACACGTTTGTCATTTCTCCAGTTCTTCTGTTTCCTGCTGCTGCTTTCAGTTAACATAGTATTATAGAATACAAACTCCTTGGCTTAGTGTGCGTGTGTGTGTGTGTGTGTGTGTGTGTGTGTGTGTGTGTGTGTGTGTGTGTGTGTGTGAGAGAGAAATCGGATGGTGTTTTTTGCTCTTGGCTGATCATTGCTGAGTTAAACTGACAGGGGTTCTGCTTTCTGTTTTGCAGTCACGCAGTCGTGAAAATACATGCGAGATCTTTCCACAAACTTCAAAGTCAATCGAGATGAAGAGCCTCGTTAAGTTTGTGATTTATAAAGCAATTTGACATCAGCTTTGACATGTTTCTCAAGTTTCAAGATCAGATTGTTTTCACTGATATTTAATATCGATTTGGCGACACCCGTGGTTTTCTCACAGTTGCGGACGAACCTTTTGAGCTACATTTGAACTGGTGCAGGGTGTGTGGATGGCTCTTTAAAGACACTCATAATCCACGCAGGACAAACGCAATCCTTAAACACAAACACGCCGGGCTTCTGTGTGAGGCTCCGAGTCCATTTGGAAAAAGAAGGTTGGCGTTCGGTGTTGTTTGCAGGTCTCAACATACGGGTAAACAAGACCTCCATCAGTGAGTCTTAATCATACAGCACCGTTCATTGGCAAATGTTTAATTTTTGAAGATGCACTTGGAAAATATTGACAGACCTAAGAGAAAAGGAGCGAGTGCCGTCATTAAGTGCTAGATTCATTGTAGAAGACACAGAGGCTGGGTTCCAATTCGCAGACTAACACACTATTCACACTACTTTTTACGACACAAAATGAAGCATGAAGTGCGTTCCGCAGGCATCCTATGTTGATTTAGGGTGTGTGAGAAATGTCCGGATGTATTCTAGATTAGCAAGAATTTCTTCATATAGAGCCTAGTGGACATACTCAACTGCCCCAAAATGCATTGCGGCTCTACAGACTCAAACCATTGGATAAAATAAGTGTGATGGAGGTGAATGGCATTAAGGTACGGTTAAAAGGAATTTACTTTTAAACATATTTAACACTAAAATATTTAAGAATTTTGATTTGCCTGAAAATAATACTGGAAGAGGTCATGTTGATTTCCATCTGTGATAGACAATGTTCAGTTTTTAGCGGCGGCTCAGACCGGTAACGTCGTGGTCGATACACAGTTGTGATGCAGAGAAGACGCACTGCTTGAGTGTACTTCAGTGTGAACGGTCTGCCGGCAATGGATTTTTTTCAACCTTTTGTTAGCATGCTATTTTGAACACCGCTGAAGAGACCACTTAATACACTCACAATAGCAGACCAGAATACAATGCAACGCTACAGAACAGGAGTGTTTTGGCTGCACAATCTGCATGCATGCATCATTCAATAGGACATAAATCACCAAATAGATAGAATAACATTTAATCATAATGGATACTTGTGTTTTTCTTGAAATAATACGTTGCGTTGTTGTCAAAGAATCTCATAAAAAGACTAAAACTAACAGTGTTTCTTTCTTAATACTGAACAACTTCCCTACCCAGTCTGTGGCGCTCAACCTTTATTTTACTTTCATTTTTTTTAAATACTTGTTGTGAATTGGGCTCATAATTAAGGAGCATGTCACCCACTGCTACTGTGTGTAATAAACTACATCCGGCTTTGGCTACACAGGCAAGTTGGATCAATTCACTTATGGCTTGTGGTCTTTTCATGAGATTTCTGGTGATGTTTTATATCATCCTTATCTTTTAACCCTTACTATTAATGATTATCGACACTGATCACCATCTAGACACTACAGCACGGCCTCGGGTGAGAGCATCTGCCCCCGGCAAGAGTTTGTTTAAGAGCCAGCCTTCCCTACTCAAACAATTAAAATTACTGTAGCAGAGTCTGCTGAGCATGATACCTCTCAGTCTCCTTGGCAACTGGACCAGAGACTCCTCCTCCACATACAAACAAAAATATGTGCATATAAACACACACACACACACACACACACACACACACACACACACACACACACACACACACACACACACACACACACACACACACACACGGTTCAGCCCTCTCACAATCTGAGGTGTGAGATTATGTGAGAAGTACTTCCCACCTGACAGAAAACAAGTGACTGGAGAGTTGAAGATTATTTAATTCACTGAAAAACAGTGAAAAACACACTACTGTTTAATCAAAGTAATGTGATTTGCAACTTTTAGTCTTTTTTTGCATCACAAATGATCTCAGCAAACACTTGTGGGCACATTGTCAAGCAGTCAGCATATTGCACGTTATTCTGCACACCTGCTGGAAAGCCATTGTCATTTAGTGTGGAATTGTGCTTGTGTGTGTGTGTGTGTGTGTGTGTGTGTGTGTGTGTTTGTGTGTGGCATAAAGTGCATAATAACCATTTATTTGTAGGTCACATTTCCCAGTGATTGCTAAATTCAGTGCCAGAAATTGATTCGAAACAGAATTACAGTAGTAGCGTTCTCCCACAGATGGAGAAAACTCAAACCTGATGGAAAAGTGAAAATAGCTTAAAAAACGACATCTTTCCAGGATTGTCTTTGACACGAACACAAACTTGGTCTTCAGTCAAGTAGAGTCGGGCTTTCAGACATGCATCAGGTAGGCAGTTTGTGCAGCCCAGAAGATCAGGAAGTTTCCCAGATGGCAAGTGAGCATCTCTTCTAATTACAGCTCACATCAGATGAGTCAGTCAGTCCTCCTACGTCGTCTGTCTGCCTGCCTGTTTGTTTGTTTGTTTGTTTGTTTGTTTGTTTGTTTGTTTGTTTGTTTGTTTGTTTGTTTGTTTGTTTGTTTGTTTGTTTGTTTGTTTGTTTGTTTGTTTGTTTGTTTGTTTGTATCTATCTATCTATCTATCTATCTATCTATCTATCTATCTATCTATCTATCAGACCTGTCTATCTATCTATCTATCTATCTATCAGACCTGTCTGTCTGTCTGTCTGTCTGTCTGTCTGTCTGTCTGTCTGTCTGTCTGTCTATCTATCTATCTATCTATCTATCTATCTATCTATCTATCTGTCTGTCTGTCTGTCTGTCTGTCTGTCTGTCTGTCTGTCTGTCTGTCTGTCTGTCTGTCTGTCTGTCTGTCTACAGACATATACATGTTTTAATGTCTTGGACTTGAACTGCTCTCCTTTAGTATTTGTACTTGTTACCCTTGACTTCATGTTGTTCATATTGCTGATGTGGGCGTTTTTTCACTTAATTACTCTACCTTTGACAAATTCAGCCTGTCTTGTTTTTAGCCACACAAGTGGTGTAGCTCTACGGAGGCCAATGTCGGTCGGTCAGTCGGTTGGTCCACCACTTTGGTCCACAGCAGGTCAAAGCTTTCATTCATACAGTGAAATATGTCAACACTAATTTGATGGATTGGCACATTTTGCACAGACATTTACGGGGCCGAGAGGATGAATCCTAATGAATTTGTGAATTTGCTAACTTTTCCTTTTGTGCTCCTTTTGTGAGGTTAAGATTCAGGGTTTTAGGTACTGTAATATGTCATTACATATATTGTTCATATTGTTGAATGGCTTGCCATGAAATTGTTCTATTATTTACATTAAATTCAGCTTCCCTGAGATGATGCACAATTTAGTTTTAGTATATATTTGTAGAGTTTTGGCCAAAATCAATAATGATGAGTTGTTTTTTTCTCAGAACTTAAATGATGGGGGGGGGGGAACAGATACAATGAAAAAAAAAAGCTTTTTGAATCGCAATAATGACAATAACTGTGGGCTGTAGAGGACAAACAATTGTCAAAAGGCAACCTAGTCTCTCCCTGCTCTCCAGAGTTCATTCCGTTCTGTCAGTCCGATGTGAAATGGACACGGTGAGCTGTGAAAACACGCCTCCCTGGACGCACATCACACAAGAGAACCGCAGCAATCTGTCAGAGGCACGGCTCTTCACCTTTCTTACTCACTCCTTTTTTTTTTTTTCCTATTGTTGAAATTGAGATCGAGCAAATATTTTTCTCATTCCCTACATTCCTACGTGTGAGTGACTGAGTGAGCAACGGGTACGAGGGTGGGTAGTGTTAGTTTTGTTGTCCAGTGATGATTTCTGTGTGTGAGAGGATAATGCTCATTACAGTTTCCTCTACGGACCGTTTGAAATGCAAACAGTGGTCAGTCATGTTTGTGGTGTTCTGTTAAAAACTGGGTGTTGTAATGAGAATGCAAAGCTGAACAACATCCAATCTGTGCACCATTGTTGAGCCAAATTATTCCTGCAGCAACTTGACATTTAATTATATTTTGCTGTGTGTATAATCAGCATTTTTTTTTTTTTTGTCCTAATGATGCGGATACAGGGACCAGGTGCCCGAGGGGTCATGGGGCCCCTAAAGGCCTCAGTCTGCTTCAAATTAAGGCTTGTAAGATCTTATAGAAAAAAATGTATTGGCCTGGTCTCTTTATTTTATTTCATTTTTACATTTTCGCCTTTATTTGACTGACGACAGAGTAGAAATGGAGGGGAGAGAGGGGTGCGACGTGCAACCTAGCACCTGATGCTCGACTCGAACGCGGGACACGGAGGTTATGTAGCATGCACCGTTACCACTCGGCTACCAAGGTGCTCCATTTGTTCATCGTTCACAATTCATTGCGTCTCTCTCCTCTCTAGAATGCAGCCTCCTGTAAGGTCTTTTAGAGCAGGTATGAACACTTGCACCTGCCTTTAGACGTGACCAAGAACGTTTAAAGAGTACTGAACCCTTTAGTCTGAGCTTATGTATCGAGTGACTGTTATTAAGATTGTGTATGATTGTCGTTCCCAACCTTTCTTGTCTGAAGTACCTCTACTCCCCCGTCGGATGAGCTCAAGTATGCCTTCAACACCATCCGTCCTGTTCCAAATGTGTTTTTTTGAATGGATTTCCATAAAGTGGATGTTATTTAGCGCTATTAATGCAATAAAACTGCATAGCATTACATAATGTTTACAGGTTTATAACTGACTTAATTAACATTCCAAAAGGTCCAAATTGAGAAAATCTCCTCGAGCAAAGGTCCAGAACATTACAATAATATCTAACTTGCGCTATTTAGTGCCACATATATATATATTTATATATATATATATATATATATATATAAATATATATAAATATATATACGTATATATATATATATATATATATATATACGTATATATATATATATACGTATATATATATATATATATATATATATATACGTATATATATATATATATATTTATATACGTATATATATATATATATATATATATATATACATATATATATATATATATATATATATATATATATATATATATATATATATATATATATACGTATATATATATATATACGTATATATATATATATATACGTATATATATATTTATATATATACGTATATATATATATATATATATATATATATATATATATATATATAAATATATATATATGTGGCACTAAATAGCGCAAGTTAGATATTAGGATATGGTGCGTAGTTACAAAATCACTTCACCTCAGGTTGATAACAGACCATCTCTAGGTTATTCTCAGAGAGAACCAGGACATTCTGATGTCCGGATCCTGACCGCGGTCCGCCTATTAGTGACCCCTGGTGTAGTGTGTCCTTTGCAAACCGTCTGATGTAGGTGGTAGTTAACTGGTTATTACAACAGTAAATATACTAAATGATGATCAGCGTCAAACCAATTTGCAATCAACTTTTCTTTTCTTTTTTTTCTTAACAAAAAAAATAATAAATAAATAATAAAAAATATATATATATTTTTTAAAGCATAATTAATTTTTTTTTAGATAACACATTTGTTCCACTTAACCCCTGTGAACTGCTGAGGTACAGCCTTGGGTGCATACATCCCTGGTCGGGACTTGACCATCAAAGATGGCGGTCTGTCCATGGTCCGCATGTGTTCAGAGAAAAAGAACTTGGTGTCTTACTGGCCCATGAAGGTACAAATGGTATGTTATCCTCTTGTGTTATCTCTCTGCTCTCCTCAGGACAGTGGAGCCGTTGATAGAAAAAAACATTTGTTTTGGTTTTAATTTCAGCTCAATTTCACAATCCAATGAATGTTATGTATTATGTGAAGACATTACATTACATTACAGTCATTTAGCAGACGCTTTTATCCAAAGCGACTTACAATAAGTGTATTCAACATAGGTATTCAAGAGAACTACTAGTCACCAGAAGTCATAAGTGCATCTCCTTGTTTACACAAGCATCTAAGAGCATAAACCAGAGCAAAAGACGGGACAAGTCAGAACTGGAAAAGCCGTTGATTAGTTGAGGTCTTTTTTTGTCTCTGGGGACCAGCGAGCAAATCGAGACCAGTCTGTCTGACCCATACTGTAACTGTTTATTCTGAGACGAAGTCAAATGGTTATATGCCAAGATTGATTGATGCTTATATAAGAATAACAAAAAAATTGTCTAGATAAAATAAAGTGACACATCAAAGCCATACAGCCAACATTGCATCAACACCGGGTCAGAGAATTGAGATATACTGGACTAGTCGTGACAAACTCAAATCGGTGATGTGCCTGCAGGAAGTAGGAGTTGTTGACAGGATCGCCGGCTGTCACAGTCTTTCAGATGATATTGACTGTGGAGATAAGACAAGACAGCCGTCATAAAATGGCAGAGAAAGCAGATGTTGTAATAGGTGCTTAGAGCTGATAAGGCATCTACAACTGCACTGATGAAAGGTCCTCTGCTGTTCCTCAAGAACAGATACTTACTGTAAAATGACTCAGACTGTGACTCAGAGACATTTTCAACCTTTATTTGTCATTTCCGTCAGATTGGCTGATTTTGACAGAATCCTCTCAGTCAACCATATTGTAAACATAATGAGAAACTGCATGTACAGACACGGCCCACCACTTTGGTGAACACAAAATTATTGCAACAACTATGAGATGGATTGCGATGAAGCTTTGGTAATCACCTGACTTTTCTTCTAGCGCCACCATGAAGAGGACATTTTTGGATTTAGTGAAAATTGGTACATAGACCCCCCTGAATTTTTAGTCTGGTATTATAATCAGGTCAACATTTGTATTTGTCAAATACTTTATTTTATGACAAAATTCCGTCAAACACACTGACAATCGTAATAGTCAATACATCAATAAATCAATAAATTAATGGAGAAGTAGGGTCATTTTCTCATAAACAATCAGACTTCTTTTTGCCACCAGAGGACTCACCGGTGATGGCTATTGGAAAGAATGCAAGTTTAAGTCACTTCCTTATTAGCTTTACTTTGAAGGACCCTGGCTGGCACTGCAGTCGACAATGACATCAAAATGACTTGACAAAGACATCAATTATAATAATAATATTCACGTAAATTATTTTAGCCACATTTCACATTAGGGAGAAAGCAAAAAAATGTCAGAAACATATGGCTTTGTTCTTTTGGGTTGATTTCTGGAGTGTCCACTGATGTCCTTGGACTTACTTAGAGAGCTGTAATTATCCATACCAAAACAAAGGAAGCTGTGATCTGGATCAGAAGTTATTGATTTGACAGAAAAAGAGAGAGAGGCATACAGGGTCCTGGTCGATAATGACCCAGAGTCAATGCTTTAACGTCTCTCATTGTAAAGTAAATCTCCTCTCAATACCTCAGGCTGTTGTTCCTAAAATCAATCTGTCTATATACTGTCCCTCAATAGGGAGAACCAGGATCTGCTGAATCCCCACTAGTCCCAGAGGTGCTGTTCTGGAGCTAATATCTGACCTTTGACCTCCCTTGACAGGGGAGTAAGAAAGGAGAATTTCCCCTGTGGTACTAACTAAAGCGTGGTATTATTGTTGCATTACAAAGACAAACTAACATGCTGATGGAATCTGGCAGAGACAGCTGCGCCTGTTGCAGCCTATTTGTCTTCTAAATATTACACGCTCTCAAGCTGTGATCCAGTTTCTTTTTTGAGGGACAAATATAATCATTTTCGTCAAGATGGTCAAACAAAAAGAAATCCAGCCCATCTGTACACGCAAGCTAGTGACTAGATTGCAGACTCACCGCAAAAGTGTGTGTGTGTGTGGGTGTGTGTGTGTGTGTGTGTGTGTGTGCGGGTATGTCAACAGGGCCAAGGCATGGGGTGATGAGGACTACCCTCTGCTGACCTCAATGCAGATGACCAGTGATGGCCACAACATCACCTCGACAGTAAGTCATAAATTCAAATATATTTAAACTTTGTATTTAATCTCAGTCTAAACATAACATTCATTTTGCAACATCCCTGGCATTTCCCCCTCTCTCTGCCTTGTTTCCTCTCTTTCTGTCTACAGTACTGTCAATATAATCTACCCTAAATAATCTGATATATGAGGAGTTTTTTATTTTAATTTTGTTTTATTTTTGCAGTTTGTTGGATGACATAATAAACAGAGGACAAGAACAACAGCAACAGCAGCAGGAATTCCTGAGCTTGCTGGAGACGATTGTTCTGACCATCTTTCTCTCCATTATTATCGTCATGACAGTGTTTGGCAACCTGCTGGTCATGGTGGCACTCTGCAAGGATAGACATCTAAGGTGAGCCTGTTGTCATTTTTTAAATGCTGGAAGCAGTAACAGTGGTCCAATCATGGCTTTAAAGCCCTGGTGAAATGAGAAGGGTCTACTTCCAGCCAGCAGAATCCACACAAAACACACACTTCAAGGTTTTCCCCTGTTACCTCAACAAAAAATAAAGGCAGCTACACGTTCACTGCCACGAAATTCACCTATAATGTTGTGGTATTTGGAAAACGTTAGATGTTAAAGTCAGATGTGACTTTAATGAGACAAGCGACACAAACAAAGAGACACAGCCAGGGCATCTGTTTCGTGCTATTTGTACTAAAAACACGCCTGTATCGTGGAATGCATTCTGGGGAAACGTTTTTTGTAAAATGACACATGCTTTGGAACAAACCCATCGAATGTCAAAGCACTCGCATTACAGAGATTCTTTCCTGAAAAATCTCAGGTTTCTGAGCGGACGGGTAGATTGGTAGCCAACCTGTGACATTTCACGACTTGCCTGAAATCTAAGTCCAACAAAACTATACTACTGTTTTTGATCTACACATGAAAAGTTTTGAAAAGGCAAATCAGACAAACAGACATCTGACAGGCTTCATTTAAAACGTGCAGAACAGGACACTTTCCAGTCGCTTCATATTTCTGAAAAGTCACACTGACAGCTGGCAAACTGAGAAGGAAGCACCTTTAAAGGTTAGAGCTCATTACAGTCATGTGAGACATGATGGCACAGTACAGCATATACAGTACACCACGAACTTCTACTGATTTTTTTTGATGCTGTCTTGTTTCCCTGCTTTCCTCTCAGAAAGAAGAAGACAAACTACTTCATCGTGTCGCTGGCGTTCGCCGACTTGCTGGTTGCGTTGCTGGTGATGCCCTTCGCCGCGATCGAGCTGACCACCGGAGAGTGGCGGTACGGAGAGATCTTCTGTCTGGTCCGAACGTCTCTGGACGTCCTGTTGACCACCGCGTCCATACTGCACCTCTGCTGCATAGCGCTGGACAGGTTTGTGTGTGTTTGTGTGTGTGTGTGTGTGTGTGTGTGTGTGTGTGTGTGTGTGTGTGCGAGAGACGAACAAGGGGGATTTGAACCTCATTCGTTGGCTTTCTAGTGTACATCGTGTGTGTGTGTGTGTGTGTGTGTGTGTGTGTGTGTGTGTGTGTGTGTCTTACTCCAGGTATTACGCTATCTGCTGCCAGCCGCTGGTCTACAGACACAAGATGACCCCGGTCAGAGTGGCAGTGATGCTCAGTGGCTGCTGGCTCATCCCCACATTCATCTCCTTTCTACCCATCATGCAAAGCTGGAACGCCATCGGCATCGAGGACATTGTGAGTCCTCAGCCGCTGATATTGGAAATCGAAAAAGGGGGCTCAAAAGAGCAACTGCTGGTTACATTATTATTTTTATTACAGCCCTGCATAAACAATATATACTGTTTATTTTAACAAAGTATCACACTTAACGGTTCACATACCTCCCTCAAATGCCTAAAGAGAGAGATGTTCTTTCTGTGAGGGCAAATGCAGCATACCTTTCCAACCTAATATTCTCTGTTTCTAATAACGTTTCCAATCCCTGGAACAATGACACGCTAATGCAGTGATCACAAAACAATTCCAGTCCCTGTGGAGGCTCTCTTGCTGCGAGCAAAGACGGCACTTCAACAAGCATTTCCTGCTGGTTTGGATATGTTTTGGCGTGAGTTTATTTCAGAGCTGCCTTGAAATGAGCTGCAGGACTCCCAGAGGCAGACGAGGATAGATGAATTTATTCAGCCAGAGTTAATGAAATACTCGGCTCTTTTCTCTGTCTTTCAGTCTGGCAGCATCCAAAGAACAATCTGTTGTTTTTAAGAGCTGGCCGGATGGCTTGAAGTCATATGCCATGGACAAAATTGCATAGGACTTGCTATGACTTATGTCTGCACATTTTAGGCCAGGTTTTAGTGGTTTGATTTTATCTGTTGTGTGTACATTTTTCGTCTTTGGCCGCATGTCTTTCTCTAAAAAAAAAAAAAATTCAGGAAATTTCCATTGCACTCTTGTTCTGCCCAAAAAAGGAATTGTTTGAAATTGTAACTTCTTCTCACTCTAGCTGTCACAAAGCCACAGGAAGTGATTTAATAATTGTGACACAAGTTAAACGATATGGTAAAGTATGTCATCTCGGTGTGAACTGTCTCTGCTCCATTTCCACCAAAACAGAATGAGAGTGGCAGGGTGATATGAAACTAAGGAGTCTCGTCTCTGTCTTAGCTTTGAAACCAGAATTACTCAATATGTGTATTCCAGTGGCGGACCGTGTATTTTATACCTGGGCCTTCTGTGCTCTCCTACTACACTTGAGCCATCTCCTAATAAGCTCATTATGACGCCACAGCTATGGTTATTTGTTTCTAGGAGTGTAATAATACACGTATTCGCATTAAACCGTTCGGTGCGAGGCTTAAGAACCAAACAATACGTTTGAATAATACAATAATACTAGTGCATTTGGAAAATGCAGAAGCTTAAATTGTGGTAAATATAATGTTTTGGGTGGACTGCGCTCACATAACAGACAACAGGCTTTGTAACCTCTGAACCCGGAACAATAATACTTGTAAAATAATAACACTTGTAGTGTATTTGTGAAAAAATTATTAAATACACAAAATTAACACAAAATTATAAAATAGCTATAATTTTGTCATTCTGTTTAGGCCAGCAGAGAAGGCGTAGCTGGCCCTGACGGCCCACCACTGGTGTATTCTGTGAAATATACCTTTTAAATGTTCCTAGGTTTGGATTTTAAGGCTTAGTTTAGCAGTTAGCCCCCTAAAAGTTCAAAAACACTTCTACCTTTAACACCTTATCAATTATCTTGTTCGTTTTATACATACACAAACAAACAAAAAACCTTTTGTTATTTTTAATAATGATTTGTTATTTTTGTGTCCGTGTCTCGTCTCCTCTCCAGATTGAGGAGAGGCGCGCTTTGGCAGGAGGCTCCAACGACACCAGCTGTGTGTTTCTGGTCAACCGGCCGTACGCCCTGATCTGCTCCACAGTGGCCTTCTACGTCCCGTTGGCTCTCATGGTCCTGGCCTACCAGCGGATCTACGTCACCGCCATGACCCATGTGCGGCAGATCGAGACGCTGCAGCGGGCCGGCTCTGCTCCCGTCACTGGGACGACTCCAGTCGTCACCGTGAGGTCCTCCACTTCCTCAGATCCGTCGGAGCACTACCGCCTTAGGACAACAACGGGCTCCTCCTCCTCAGAGCACGGTCCCATAGCGAACAGCCGCATGCGCATAGAGACTAAGGCGGCAAAGACTCTGGCGGTTATAATGGGTTGTTTCTGTCTATGCTGGGCGCCATTCTTCATCACCAACGTGGTGGACCCCTTCATCCATTACTCAGTGCCCTGGCAGCTGTGGACAGCCTGGCTGTGGCTCGGGTACATTAATTCAGGGTTGAACCCTTTCCTGTACGCCTTTCTGAACCGGGCGTTTCGGAGGGCGTTTCTGGTGATTCTCTGCTGTGGGGATGAGCGGTATGCCCGGCAGGGGAGCTGCTCCTATGGACACACCCAAAGAGCGTACTCGGCTGCGTCGGCCAACGGGACGTCTATGGCACTGAGGTAAACACACGGTAAAGGCGCAGGCCTGTCTTCGTGAATATTTGTGTTGTCCCGCTGTGCTCCGTGTTAAAAGTCCATCAAAGAAAAGATCAAGACCACAAGGGGAACCAGGTTCATTTGTCTTCTCTTGCAAAGAGATACGAATGTGCGTTTACTGTGGACTGAGTGCCAGTGGGCTGTGGGAAAGTCCGTTTTTTTTTATACATTCGTATGTTTTTGAGGCACTTCACTGTAAAATTGAAAAGGGAATGACAGATCGGACTGTTATTTGTTCCTTTGTCAATCTATTTGTCACCTCAACCTCATTTTTACAACACTGTGCCCGTTCGGAGCATGTGTGCATTGGGAGCGGGCCAATTGCTTGGCTCCCTGCCCTGGACATGCTGCCGGGAAGTGAAGAAGAAGTTTGGCCTATTCATTATTAAAAGGCGTCACGTGTCCAAATTGCTCCAAATTCGAGGGAGCACTCCACGGGGTCCACAGAAAAGCAGTCATCAAGTGTGAAGTAGATCGGAGGAGCGGTTCTCGAGATATTCAAAGAACACCGAGAAAGACAGACAGACAGACAGACAGACAGACTTCTTGCTCTACAGTTCAAAAGTTAGGCCAGTAGGCCATGTAACATGGACATCACATGTATCAGTACAAGATGACACACTGTATACATTACTGGTTGGTGGCATAGTTTAAGTTAGATTCAATTTGAAGACATTTAGATTAATAAAACAGGATTTGATTTAGTTTCAGTCTACAGCCTATGGATCAAAGGTCAATCATTGGTGCTGCATCAAAACCAGCAGCGAGACACCATATCATGGCTTGGATGCAAGGCATCGCGTCTTATTTGAATTAAATCATCATTTCTCATTTAGGCCATGTGTCATACTTTAATGTGTAAATAATAGATCTGAACAGGCTGTGCCTTTTCTAGAAATACATGTTCATGGCCAAAACAGCTGTGCTGCTCTGCAGATGGAACATTTTACCAGAAAGAAAAAAAAAGGAAAACCGTCCGGGGATCAGACTTGTGTAAAATGAATTTAATAGTCGAGTCATTTAGCTTTGGAGCATAGTGTGTACTTGTATTATAGAAATAAGGTCTGCTCATGAGCTGTGTCATATGAGCTTTTCTTTCTATCGTGTCCCATCAGGAAATGTGATCGAATCTGAGCTGTCAAGATAAGGAAGATGATATCAGGCTTTAGGGCAGATTTTGGCACACATGCTGTATTTTGTGTACATAGACGTATATAGTGCTTTAACTTATTTTAACTTATGAGCACGGCACAGCAATAAGGAAGTGGAACAGTAGAAGCTGGGGAGGTGGATGGCGTAATAAGCCTGAAGTTAGAAACCAGCAGCAGTATTAATTTTACAATCAGGATACATGCTGGGGTCATGCTACAATCCTTTGTACAAAAAATGCACTCTGACATGGAAAAGTGCAATGGAATACAAGTTCGGAAACTCTGGCAAGAGTTCCTTCCAGCCTCTGCAAATGGAAGCGGTTAATTCCGAGTCAGCAACTTCCGATATAAATGCGTCCCAGTGCATCTGCTCGGGAAGACGTGGACGCCTGCAGTGAAGTGATGTCTGTATGGCAAGTATCTCGGCTTCACAGATGCTCTAAGATGCATTTAGATCGCAAGTCGGAAGGACTGACTTGGAATTATCGACTTCTAATTTGCAATGGATTGCAGCATCAGTCTGCAGAGCCCTGAGCAGAACACTGTTATTCAAAGTTAAACTATTTTAAACTATTTCACCTGTGCAAATTGCACCAAATTGGACAAAGCACTCGCTTTAAACTGTATTGCCTTTGTATTTATTGCTGTAATAAAGTCCTCAGTGAGTAAAACTGACACATAAATAAAATGCTTGCCGTCCTGAAAGTAAACCCCATGTTGCTTTAAATAATGTGAGCCATCTCAAGTCGTTTGTCACATCGCTGTAGAGTTCTCTTGAGCTTAGAGTCATCTGAGGTGTTGAGCTTCAGGGAGGACAGATTGAATTGTTCCAAAATTTGTCCTATTTCGCCGTTCGTAATCTTTAATTGAACGATAATGAATGATAACACGACGGTAGTCCAACATTCTTTGGGATTTCACTGCGGGTTTTCTGTTGACGTTAATGGTGGTGATTTAGTTGACGTCTGTGTTTGTGCTCCCCTTCTAGTGGGGATGATGGAGGAGGTGACCTGCTTGTGTCTGCACTGTTTAACTTTAACACAAGTACTTTACTGCTGGAGAGAAACAGAGGCTTACGCACTTACACACGCAGTCACACACACGCACACACACACACACACACACACACACACACACACAGCTGACAAATTGATGTCATGTGAGAGAGACATTCTGAAAATCTAAAATCCGTGCATCCGCACAAACACGCAAGTGCATGCGTGTGTCTGTAGTTTTTTGTTTTTTTTAAGAGAGGAAGCTTGCTGACCTTATGCCTCTGCTCCAGTCGCAGTGGTTTTTGTTGTAATGTGTGTTTCCGGGGTGTCTGTGTGCGTTTTTGAGGCTTTCTGCCGGTGTGTGTCGGAAACAAAAAAAGGCAAACAGGTTTAACTCCAATCTGATGTCCTCTCTTAAAATCTGTCTGGGACAGAAAACAGACTCAGACAATCAGATTACAGCCAACAGGATCCTGTACAGTGAAATCACTGGAGGTATCCTGACGAGTCATTTTGTCTGTGAGCTCGTTTAGGCTCAGTCTGTGCGTGGATGGTGTGTGTGTGTGTGTGTGTGTGTGTGTGTGTGTGTGTGTGTGTCCGTGTGGGTGTTTCTCTGTAGTGCAGTTTATTACAAAAAGTGTCTTCTGTATTTTATTCATTCCTACGCGAATGCGCTTTTGTGCACACTTGACAACAATCTGTCAATTTGTAAGACTTTGGACCCATAAAAGGAAATTTGTTCTGTAAAGACCACCATTCATCTTCAAAGACTACTAGCAGCCTTCCTGCATCTTATGAAACAGTTTGTCCACTTCATTCCATGGTCAGCAATAGTCCTCTAGTTTCTACTGACGTCTGGTTACAGATGAATAACATTTGTTTCTTGGTCATTTTGGTCACTTTTAGTCCTGCAGTCACCAAGTTTCACGTCTCTGCAAGTTGATTTAAATGAAAGTTAAGAGTTACTGCCTACAGGGAAGAAAATCAACACATAGTGACCAGTATAGTCCTATAATATGTATATGAATACAAAGCTCTCTAGTTCCTATAGTTTTAGATGAATGTCATTGATTTCATCATCTCATTTCTAAATGTTTTTTTTTTGTTGTATAAAATGATTTGTGAATTTCGGATTACTCTACATTCCTGCTCTGCTAACAAAATGTGTTCACGGAAGAAACAGCGTCATGAAAACCTTGAGCCCGTCTTCCAGAGTGGTCCTCACAACAAACGCTCGCTGCCGGACACTCACCGTCAACACTCTGCCCCAGCAGTGGATAGTAGACACCTGCTAGTGTTTAGAGTCATCACAGGGACGTTGTGCTGTGCCCAGTAGAGAAAGTAGAAAAGACATTGAGACCACCTGAAACAGGTCAACGCTGTTGAGTAAATATCGTCGCATTATCCCCAGAGGCCTCCTGTTAATCCATAAGATAGTGTGCAACTTCCTTTTACTGTATGAGAAAATGACCCTACCTCTCACTCCATTTATTACCTCAGTAAACATTGTAAACATCAGTTTATGGTCTCAATCTCTACTTTCAAGCCTTCTTCCATACAGCATGATGCTCATTTAGTAAATTAGGGCCCCATTTAGAGTGAAATAGAACATAAAGCAGGGTATGCTTTAGGGCCTGGCTACTGTGTGATTGACAGGTCATTACCAAGGCGTTGTCCAGTTTGGGATTCCGTGTGTAATGTCTTTGGTCCGTATATTAAACCATATAGTCCACAAACCAAAGGATGATGTCACAGCAATAAATTGGAACTGAACTTAATTATCTGCCAGCACGCTCTTGTTATCCGGATTTGAAAGATCAAACATGTTTTGGGAAGATTTGCTACTTTCATAACACTGGGCTCTCCCCATTAACTACACTACTGACATTTTAGGAATTCTGTGAGTCCTCCTCAGAAGAAGCTTGTTGTTGAACATGTTGAAGATCTTGTGGTCATCGCGTTTTTCGCATGCGGCCGCCTGATCTTCTGAAACAAGTTTAATCTCACTTCTCTTCTGTAGATTCTCCGTGACTCTCTCTCGGCTCCGTCATCTTACCTCCTTCAGAGCAGCTGACATCGGTACCTAAGACAGTGTGGGCTGAATGTGTGAGCTTCCACTCAAAAAATACAAGCATGGGAGTGATTCAAACAAGAGTGAAAGGTGTAAAATGAGAGGTTGATACCGTCTTAATGTGCACAAATCGGACCCCAGATAACAAATTAGCTGCCTTTCTATGAGAGGCAAACCTAGACACACACTTTAGTGCCGTATTACAAAGTACTATGCAGTTAAATACGTTAGGGAAGCCAGGAAGGGCTATTATAAGAACCTTTTCCCTGAGTGTCAAGTGTCTGATGAGAAAAATAACAAGCTACAACTCAAAAAGTCCAACTCTTCCTGTTACAGTTAATCAACTTCAGTGTGATCCGTCCTGAGTTCACCTTCGGCTCTGCATGGAGATCTCAAGTCCTGTTGAATTCCACAAATGCACTGTTATCAGTCCTGTACAATCAGTGTGATTGTTATGCGGTTCAACTATCTGCCAGTTAATGCCAAAGCAAAGCGCAGCTGTTTAGCCATTTCAAAACAGCAGAACTTGTAATCTCACTGGAGCGAAGGTTCATGTGGGAGACGACGAGTAAGATCACTCTTTTGGGTCATGGCTGCCATGCTCAATCAATGCTGTTTACCCATCCTGAACCTTCGTGTTTTGGTTATTATAATAAGCTAAAGCATTCGGCTCCATATATGGAAGTTAAGTGCAGCAAGGCAAGAAGACAAATGAGCAATGGGTGCAAAAATGCAACGTGAAATAGCTGTTGAAACATTCAAATCATGAAAGCAGAAAGGTATTACACACAATGTAACTGACTGTTGGGTTGTATTAACGGGGCTCTCCACTGATTTTTACACACACAGGTCAGGTGGAGCATAACTCAGCTGGTCAAAAAAACATGTGTAAAGTCTTCTGGAGGTGCTTTGTCAAGTCCGGCAATTTAACCCCAGTGATGAACAAACCTGCGTTGCCTAAACTGGAGATGTGGAGTTTCGAAGATGTTGTTATTTACCAGGCAGGGGGGTCTAAGAAAAAGATACTAGCACGTTGCATTATGGGAAATGTAGGATCCAGGTCTTGAGTGGAGCTTTAGCAATACCAGGGCTAAAGGTTTGGGTATTTAAGCTTTCATTTTTTTTTTATCCCATTTCTTAAGGCTCCAGATTTGGTAGGATATTGGAGGAAAGAGAATCTGAACTATGGTTTATCCTTCACATCAGCAGGAGAGTGCAATCTTGCTTGTCCCAGAATGCCGGAGCCAAGCAATGCCAAAATCCCCCAAAAAAAAAAAGGAAACTCGTGTTTTTAGAAGTCCTCTTTATTGTACAGGCAGCAGCCCATGTTTTGAGCATGTTGTGTCGACCACAGACACTTAGTTTAGACAGACAGGCCGGGGAAGTGTAAACACTGCAGTCTGTGATTTATTATGAGGCTTATATGATTTATTATTGTTTGATTGAAACCCCAAATCCCCCAGCTGCTCTTCTCTGCATCTCACTTTTCTGTGTCTTTTTTTCTTACCCAGAAGATTTTGATCTTCAGTTTCTTTTTTCGTCCCTGCCTCTCATCTCAAGCTCTAAAAAAAGGAATTGCTGTTTATCGTCATGTTTTATACTGCAACAAAAGGAGAGAAAAAAAGGACAGAAAGTGAGAGAGTAAAACAGGAAAAACTCACATTTAAATGATAAAAAAATAAGCAACATAATACAAGTTGTTGGTGTCCTGGTTGTATCAGCTGCTGACGTTTCTCTTCCTCCTCAGGTTTGACTCGGTTTGGATGTTCTGAACTCATCTGGGATTCTAATTAAAACTCATTTCTCCCTCATAGCATTGCTCTCCTCTGTAACAGAAACGTGGTTTCCTTGGTGACAAATTGGACAGTAGAGTGAACCCCGGGCAAATCTGCGAGGGACAAAAGACTTGTTCTTTCTTTAAAAATGATAGTGTTAGTTCACTGATTTGAAGCGCAGACTCAGCTCCACATGGAGTCAGCCTTTCTACATGTGGCAAATGTAAATACAGAATGTCAGTAGAATAGAAACACAAAAAAAACAACAATATTTATCCAGCTACTATCTGTTCGTGCTCTCAGATACTGTGTTGCATAGAACAGTAGAGGATTAAGCACATTTACAACAGGCCTTTTGTCATGGAAAACTTGCTGAGTAGGAAAAGCACAGGTGTAAATGAGGAAATGAATGATGGCTGAATTCCATTTAGCTGATTAAGTTTCAGGATCCTGCTCTAAATAAAGTGTCATTGTTAATGTACTTAGCAACACCTGCTAAGTCAATGTCCATGGTAAAAAAAAACAAGCTTAATATAAGTTGTTTTTAGCTGTTTGGGGGCAGCAGAAACAAGCTGTAAACACTGACGCCAACCTTCACTGTCTTTTCAGCTCTGATTTGGTCTCTACTCACTCCTGAGGGACATGGCTGTCCCTTTAGCCGCTAAATGCTCTGCTTCACCATCCATTCGCTAACTGTCTGTCTTCCATTTGGTTCCGGACAGGCAGTGTAAAGTGGATTAATCCGAGCTTAAAATATAACCAAAGAAAACACTATGAGAGCTGTGAGAGTGAACCAAAACTAGAGAACTGCAGGCCCCCCCCCAAAAAAACAAAACAAATAGCTGAAAGATGCTAAAATGCTCCATAGAGATGAGAGGAACTGCAGGTCGCTTCTAACTGATATCACAACATTGTCAATCGGAACGACAGGACTTCACCTCAGCTGACTGTCTGCCCGACACAGAGATTCTGCTAAAAACAACACGGAGCAGGAAAATGAATCCTAACTTAATTTCAGCACATTGAGCCGTTGTGAGTGAACTTTGCATCAGATCTCTTGCCAGGCTTCTGATGGGGCTTACACTATCGCGGTTTCCCATCGTTCTGTGAGCACACTCAGTCCCTCAGTGTTATCTCTGCAAAATGCCGATGTTCCATTCATTTTTTCCATCCGATGTCATCGACAACGTGAGGGAAAAAAACAAAAAAAAACCCTACCGTATGATGATGTGTACGGGTGTGATCACACCTGCGAACGGTCCAAGTGATTCTGGAAATGTCAGCTTTGTTGCATTTTGTTGTGTTTGGTTTTTTTGGGTGCCGACGGCCTCATGTTGAGCAGACTAGAACTTGTTAGCAATAATCACATGACTCACAAGCAGTTGATTTACGTCCTGCCAGGTTCGACAAACCAATGCGTCGCAACAAATCCGATGATTCATTTTCATTTCTGCTTAACTTTCCGTGCATGAGAACCTGCTGCTAATCGCATCCATCTTCTGCTACCCATAATCCCTTGTGTTTTGAGGTTATTTCCTGGAGCTGGAGTGAATCGCGTGTTCCTCTCCTGTTATAACTTTACAACAAAACAGTTGAGTTTCAGCGGTGTTGTAAAGTCTCTGTCAAACCTTTACCTGCTGACCTTGTTTTAGCTTCGGGTGAATCACATACTTTACATTTATCCGTCTGCTCAAATAAGAGCAAAACAACGGACTTGTGTCTGACACAGACGGCACAACGGCTCACTTTAAATCTGTCATAAACACTGGCAGTCAGCATGTGAGCTGATATTAAATTCGGGGGATGAGGTGCAGGCATTCTTCGGATTTGCTATGTTCATTTGTTTTTACCGTTCTTACCATGCGTTTTTACTTTTGAGCTACGTCTGCAAAGCAAAAATGCCCCCCAAAGGAGCAATGGAGATCTAGTTCAGTTCAATTCAGTTGAGTTCAGAATGTTTTTTTAGGAACGCAGCCGTTTGAACTTGACACTCGACATCTTGAAGCGCTCACAAATAGTCTTCTAATCAATTTTTGACGTCCCGCCATATCAAAAGGTAACTTTCTGTATTGATTTTTGATAAAAGCTGCAGCTTAATGCTGTGTTGTTGTTGTTGTTGTTTTTTTTACCATGAGGCTGACAGTGGCCTAAAAGATATGAAGCAACAAAAGGTCTCGGTGTAGTCAGACTGCAGCTGAAACCAAACTGGGTCACCTCATCAATCTCATTAGCAAGTGTCATTACGCTTCCAAAATTTGATTGTATGCATTTCAGCAACAGCCTAATTTCCTCTCTTTTTACATAACTCACATATATACACATCGCACTGAGTTCAGCCTCAGCCGTCTGCTGCGGGTCGCTGAAGAGCGAACGAGCACTTCGTATTTACTTTCTTCCTCTCCTGCCTTTCTCAGATGTTCTGTGTGCCGTAAGCCCTCCGTTGAACCAGACATTTAAGTTTCTTGTAAAAAAATTGTATTGCTTTGTCTGTCTTTTTTTTTTTTTTTCCTACTATTTGTTTCCTTAGCAACAGCAAGCAGGTAGGAGAAAATGATGAACAGTTCTTTCAAACTCACGGGTTAGTCATCAAAATGGGTCACAGACCGATTTCACTCAGATGCACTTGATAGATAAGAGAACTACATCCGACAGCCTTTAACGTAAAAAAAGGTCTATGACTTTGGGAACAAACGTCTTTACGTGAAGGTCATCGTTCCATGAGTCCTTTTTTTTTCTCTCCAGAATAGAAGGTGTTGTTTTACAGATTATAATTAACTCAACATAAAGCATAGTAAAAACCTAATTTGTTCAGTTATGGCTGTCGAGAAAGTATTCACAAACTCAGAGGACTGCTTGCTAAATTTAGATTTTGCAGATTTGGGGCCTTCAATATATCTGTGTTAAAGGGGACAGATGCTCATTTTGAGGTTCACACTTGTATTTGGGGTTTCTACGAGAACATGTTTACTTGCTCGTTTCAAAAACTCATTATTTTTCTCATTCTGTCTGTCTGTATATATATATACCTGTATTCACCCTCTGTCTGAAACGTGGCGTTTTAGCGCAAAATAAATCAATAAAAAAAAGACATTTAATTTAGAAAACAACAGGGGTGAAATGTAAAAAGTTCATCTTGGGCAAATAAATGTTTACCTTCTTCTTCTATCTATCTACCTATTCTAGGCTTATTTGTAGGACAATGAGGATTAGAGATAATGTCACAACTGCTGTCAACATCATGTTGGCACCTAATAGATGTCTTTAGAAACATTGATGCATCCCGAGTTAGTGACAAGGCTGAGTGTGTGTGTGTGTGTGTGTGTGTGTGAGTGGGTGGGTGAGATAGTTGCATGTTTTCTGTCTGAGGTGCACAGTGCTGATGGGCCGGTAGTTCTGCAGTCCTTAGAGCTCGAACCAACGTTCCTGGTGCCGCCAGGTAAAATTCTGGCTGTACGTCGATCACTTTAGTTGAATTATGAGTTTTATTAAATAAAAACAACCTTCACCCTTGTGTACAGATAGACATAGCGATTGTGTTTCTGATGAACATAGTACATAAAATATGACAAAAAATGTCTATTTAAGATAAAAAAAATACAGGAAGTGATGAGTAACAGCAGTAGCTCAATATGTCGAGCTAACCACAGCAGCACAGACACATTTGTTCTGACCAACGCACAAAGAACCAGGCAAAGCAAGTCGATTTCCTCGTAAAAAAAACTTTGGAAAATAGAAAAAAAGAAGAAAAAAAAGTACCAAAGCTTTGAGAAGTTCATCCAAAACAATAAAACATTTGCATGAGTCACAAGATAAGGTTAGGTTTCATGATTTGGTAAAATTTCACCCAACTAGGACATATTGTTAAAAAATGCAAATAAGAAACAAATGCTCTTTTGCAAACACGCAGACATAAAGTGTCTAAAATAGAAGCAACGTCTCACTATCAGGTCCATCTCTGAGCAGGAAGTGAGGTAGTTTAACTTCAGTGGGATTGGGGGGGGGGGGGGAATCAGGTTCAAAACTCCATCAGATAAAATAATTTGCATTTGTCTCTAACAAAACAAGCTCTGTTTGAAGAACGCTGGGGATTTTCTCTGTTGTCTTTAAAGCCAGTGTTATATGACGGCAGTCTGCACAGACACACAGAGACAGCACTGCAGCTGTGCGATATGGACTAAATTAATATTATTAGTAATAATATATTGAAGAACCACACTTAACAAATAGACTGATCCCAGTCCGGTGAGCTGCGTAACCCTACAACGTATGATTTAAATGTTTTTATATACATCCTCTTTTTTGTTCTCCTTTCGTGAGATTATAATTAGTTTTCTCTTGTTTTAGAATCTTTCAGCATAGTATGACATAACTGAAAGATTAGCCGCAGATACTGAGATTCAGATTTAGAGGAAAGGACGCTTTATTTACCCCGAGTGACCAAATCAGAGAGTCAACATAAAACACTTGCCAGTGAAACGCTAATAGAAGTGAGGGTGTTGTTATTTCTTATGAGATCTGTTGAGAGATGGTGTCGGGTCACTGCATATGAATATGTCTTCGTTCAGAATGGCTGCCACTGTATCATCCACAGCAAAATAGCAGAAACGTGAAACACAGAGGATTTTCTGTCCTAGAAACCCAGATCATGCTCATGAAGCGGCTGCAGGACACCAGAGTGGATTGATGCTAAAGTGTCACTGTCAGTGTAGCGATCCTGGAGCTCAGACTTCTACATATGCGTGTACATTTTTCACTGTGAGGTCAGTCATTTACATTTTCTGAGAAGCGAAGACACTCCGGGTTCTCAGAGCAGGATTTGATGTTAGAGGAGCAATGAATTTTACCCTTTTACTACTGTTTGGATTTTTCGGTTTTGTGTATGTTTGTCTACTGCGTGAATGCTCGGCCTCGCCAGAGTTTTGGATTTGTTTTAGTACACTGTCTATTTAGCTGATGAGCTGATGGTCTGTTGTGTCCCTCATGCTGTTTGGTCTCAGGAAGAGGGACTCTCTCTAGAATCGATGTGGGCCTGGATGAGAGGAGAAGATGAGCTCTCGTGCATTTACCACAGGGAGCAAAACTCATTTCAGGGAGGAGGGAGGAAGTGACATTGTTTATAGAAGTGTGTAGAAATAAAAAAAAAAAAATCTGGGTCTCTAAAAGCCTTTGATGTATAATTAATAAGGCCGAGTGTCCACAATCTAACACATCCTCTCCATTACCACGGGAAGAGCTCATATATCAGAGCTGAGTGGTTCTGCTTCCTTTTTCCGGCTTTTGTTTTGAGGACGCCGTGGCAACAATGTGCTTCAACATTTTAAAACTAGATCCAGAAAACGTGGATTTCGACTCCCCAGCTGCCCCGTTCCAACATATCTGTTGTGCCGGAGTCCTAACTGGCCCAGATTCCAGGGTGTCTTCATGAATTCACGCTGCCAATTAGCCGATGAATTTCCCTCGAGCGCCGGAGCTGTCTAAGCCATGCTTCAGTCCGTACTCGTCGCTCTATTTATGCGCGCGTGGACAAGTGTGTGCAAAGGCAGAAGGGTGTTGTTTTTCAAGCGTTTGGGCATTGATCAGTTTGTCAGTGATTCCATGTGTTCAGACTGAAGTTTCCGAAGTACAATATGCCTTCTTGCTTTGGCAAATGTTCTCCGTTTGTACTCAAAACACGTGAAACCTGCAGTATCTCATCGGTGGAAATGAGCAGTTTGCTTAGAGGGAGCAAAACTAGCTCCTCCAGTAATATCCTCAGCTTTCCTGTGGGAAAACGCACCTTATCTTCCTTCCCCATCAGCGCTCCGTCCTCGCTACGTCAACCCTCCAAAACGAGGAGATAAGAGTGAAATCGGATTATTTAATGTCCCCGACAGAAATTTGCGCTAAATTAAAGGAACACAAACCTCTCCTGTATCTCGCGTCGATCTGTCTCAAGGTCACGGGTCCAGATCGTATGACAGGACAGCCTTGTTGTTTTGTGACTAAGGAGACAGGGAATTTGACCCACTGGAGTGTTGTACAAATGGAGCGTGACGGGTTTTGACAGCATCAATGTGATGTCCTTGAGATATTATGGTCTATATGGGAGCGATTGATCAAGTTGATTGTACATACGTGTTGTTTCTTGGCATGAACATTCCAGCTCTCTATATTTGCTTGAAGCATGTATGAATACTAAACAAGGACAGTCAGGAACTGAGTGCAGCTTTGGACACAATTACAAAGAAAATGTGGTTCTCATTAAAAAACAAATATATTGATCATTCATGATTGCGGTGTCTACCTTATAATGTTTGGAGGTCAGGATTCCATGGCCATAATTAAAGGGTTCATAAGCTTCCTGTAATAATGAAAGTGCAGGATTTGCCTCTAAAAAGCTTTTGTATTTTAATAAAATAAAAAAAAAAAGCGAAATATTATTTGTTTGTTAAACATCCACGGATCATAACAGAAGCAGTAAATTTACACAGGAAAATCATCAACAGTCTGAAGCAAAAGAGAGTGAGGACAACACACAGGCTGGAGAGGAGAGGGCCAACATACACAAAAGACTGTGTAAACAAAAACTAAAGCAATAAATACAGTTTCAAAAACCTCATCTGAAATGCCTGCTGTCAGTTAAAATCCTCTCTTTCCCTGAAAAGAACTAAAAATCCCCGTCAAAATCAGTTCAAGGAGTCTGAATTTCCTCCTTTCTCACAATATTTTCCCAAGCGTGGAGCTTTTTGATGTGTGTTTTCATCCACTGTTTCAATTTGTCAGGCTGGAATTTTGCCACATACTAAACTAACTGACGGATAACTGCAAATCTGGCAACACGTAGGCGCCAGATGCAATTATGAACGGTAAGTTGAATACATGACCTGCACTGGGCTGTTTTTAATTTAGCTTTCTGAGAGCTGCCTCTCATGAACTCGAGCAGTAACCCTAACCCTAACCGGTGAAAGATCTCCAGAGCGTGGATTGAAGAAATTGTAATAAATCGTCTTAAAAATCATTTAAGTTTGCATCAGCAGTAACTTAAAGGTCCAGTGTGTCGGATTTAGTGACATCTAGTGGTGAGGTTGCAGATTGCAACCAACTGAAACTTCTCCCATGTTCCAAGCGTGTAGGAGAACTACGATGACTGACACAAAAATGCAAATGGTCCCATCTAGAGCCTGTGTTTTCATTTTTTTCTATTCTGGGCAACAGTAGAAACATGCCGGTGCAACATGGCGGAGTCTTAGTTTAATATTCACGATAAATATCATATACAATCTCTACCAAATATCCCCATAAATCCTACACACCAGACCTGTGATTCAGCTTTGACGCTGCAGTGGGAGAGTGAGCAGTTAACAGTGAAGCTGATATTGATGAGATCAAAGTAAAAACAGTAAGGGCTGGATTACACACGGCATCACAGCCTGGGAATCTCGTGCGTGAGTGAAGGCAATTTAAATCCAGTGCGGACATGGCGGACTATTAAATGTAAATAGATTAGTTGCAGACTATAAATAGTGACAAAAATGGGGTTTCATGTCATGAACACAAAACAAGGGTTTGAAACAGCTCTGCTTTCCTCGCCGCTGCTGCTTATCGTGTCAGACTAGAAACAGAAACATATTTGTCGATTCCCATGAGGGAAGTTAGTTTCTCCTTTCTCTCCTTTTGACCAGGAAGGAGACTTCGCTGTTCCCTTCAAGTTTCTTTTATTTTTTATCATAATTGACAGCTGACACAACAAGGAAATTATGGAAAATGACCAAAGTGCACAGGTATTGCAAGATAAAATCCTTCTCACCTTTTCCTTTTTCTCCAAATTTGGACAGTAAAAAGCAAGACAGAAAGCAAGACAGCTTGGAGGAGACACATGAGGGAAAGCTCTGCTGGGAGTTGACCACTAAACTATCTGTGGACAGAATGATGTTACACGATTTGATTTAACATGTGGGAAAATTCCAATACTCTCTTTCCCTCCATTTTTTTCTAACTCTGGCAATCAACTGTCGTGAGGGACTGTTGAAGTTTTCATGCTACAGATAAAACTTGAAGCTGCACTTCTCGTGGTTAAAAGCTGCTACTGAACGCCAGAGGTAAGATATGTGCACTGTATGGGACTCATATATTATTAAATGTGTATGTATATATGTATATATTAAACCACGAGAAGTTCAAGTGTCATTAAGCATCTGATACACGTAGTCAAAACATCTGCTTTGGGCCATACGGATAAGATTGAAGGATAGCGTGTTTGTGTTCTGCTTATGAACAATACCATATAAGTAAATCCGCAAAGTGACCTGCGTCTCAACTGGATGTGAATTAAACTGTGGTGATCACAAGTATAAACAACAGCTTTGCTCTATGAGCCGCATATTAGTGTTTTGGTCAAACTGTACATATGAATTTAAATGTGAGTCAATCTTAAGCTGAAGGATGAAATTGAATCCCAAATGCCCCCCAGATGTGAAGGAAAGCATTAACTTAATGATGCCAAATGGAAGCATGAATTTGTTTATGACTGAGTTAATGTGGCTTTGATCTTCATCCCTAATAAGACGCTGCATCTAGTCTTCACATAATGGCGTGCAGGGTCAGATCTCAGGGATAAGCAGGGTTTTGTTATGCCTCATTAAATGAAAAAAAACAGAATTACAGGAGGGTCTATTTGAGGATTTCTGCATGACAATTTGATTAAAATATACTCAATAAACCTCTAACCTTCCTCAAGGCAGTAGGGACAGCTGTTGCTGGCAGACGCTTGATGTTGACTTGAATTCACTCTTTGCCTCCAGATAAACGTCCTAACAACTTAAGATCTTGGCCGATAATTGTCAGATTTAGATTTCTTTGCTCCAGTGTTGATGTCTGTTAAAGCGCAAACCGGAACCGCTAGCAGCCGGAGCGGCGCGAACGTTTTCAGATGTGCCAACATGCAAAAACACGGAGGTGTACTGAGGTTTGAGTCAGTTCAAGACTTGACGACACAGCCAAGCTGATCCTCACTAACTTTCCATCAGTTTTCAGTTAATCAGTGTGGGGAAGAAAAGCTTGACTGATGTCGCACAGGTGTTGTTTTTACCTTATGATCAGATGCTGAAGTGTGACAAATAGATAATTAATATATTACCATAACAGCTTTGTGTTTCTAAAAACCAGGACATGGACAACACGTGAAAACAAAAGGGAAAATAAAGATTTAACGTCAAACTGTCAATCAGTCTAGATACCAGAGAATGAGCTTTTTTTTTATTGGGTAAAATAATTATACAGATATCTTTATTCCTTTGCAGAGTTACTTCAACAATGTGAGTTTTCAACCCTCTTAAAACTCCTCCTAAAAAGTACATTCATATACAACTAATGAGAATGGGTTACTTATTATATTATATTATAATATTTTGTATTGAGCGCATCTGTAAAATGTTCGGATTTAGTGTCTTCCACTCGTTTTCCCTAAAAGATTGACTGGTAAAGACCTGGTAAAGGTCAAGGAAAGATTTGTGGTCTTGGTTCAATATTTAAAGTCAGTTTAAGTTTATTCCACCTTTGAATCTTGAATCATGTTGACCTTCTCACTACAGATGTTTCTGACCTTAAGTTTCCTAATCCAAACCACACCAGGGATGCAGGGCGCTAACCACGGTTTCTGATGACGTAGTCTGATGCTTTTCCCACCCAACTATCCACCCCAAGCAACACTTCCTTCCCTTCTTCCACAACATATTTGCCAATGCAAATTAGTAATTTGTACAGGGCAGGGTTACATTTTTTGTGGGGAGGTTTTTGACCTCAGACTCTAATTCCATGATTATTTGGTTTCCCTGAATTTCCTCCTCGGTATTATCTAATGCTGATCTTTCCCCTGGTGGCTGTTGGCAGTCTCATCCACGACTGTGTGACCGAGGGACAGACGGAGTGTGTTTAGACTGTAAACACACTCGCTGTAAAAGTTACAGAACATTTTCTGTTTATACCCCCACCCCTTTTCGCCTCCTCACCCTGGACATGCCTCCACATGGGGCTGAGTGTGTGCATTAGTGTGTGTGGTCTGTAGTGAATGGTCTGATAACAGCTAGCTATTCACTGGGACTTACCAGAAGGAATCCACCCGGACTTCCGTTCAGGTGTGTGTTTGCTTGTTGGTGTGTGTGTGTGTGTGTGTGTGTGTGTGTGTGTGTGTGTGTGTGTGTGTGTGTGTGTGTTTTCCCATGATCATACAGTCTTCACACGGAGGGACAGATTACTTAAGTCCTCCACAGTAAAGGGCTTTTGCCACTTCAGGCTAGTTTAGGGTTTCTATTTGTACATAAGGCTGTAAAACCACCAGAACATCATGGACAAATAGCAATTTAGATTTTTAGAACTTTTTGCTGCTGTTTTTTCTTGAACTCAACAGACCAATGAACACATACAGCACACACAGAACCACAACATATTTTCCTTTTTGCTATGTTAAATACTTTTTACATTTAAGATGTAATTTTGCCATTATAAACTAAACTTTTTCCTGTCTCCCTCCTCTTCCTCCTTCTTGGCGGAGGACTTTGCTGCCCACTCTGAGAAGAATGTCGACAGTAGTTCCCAGTCGCTCTTAACTCATTTCCCATGCCTCCTTCCTCTTCTATTCCCACTGACTCTACTGCAGAGACTCTGATCGTATTCCTGCCAGCAGAGTTATGAGGCCTTGACCTTAACTTTTCCTCCTAACCTTTTCTTACAATACCAATCAGAGCTTTTTTTTATTTGATTATTTCAAACAGACAATTTGACTTTTGTTGTATTAGTTTTTATTGTATTAGTTTCATTTTCATTGTGCCGGTCTTTGTGATGATGGATTTCTTGGCATCAGAGACATTACATTTTAAAGTCAGCAGGAAAACCTAACACACGTAAATCATTTGTATGTAGGGTAATCCACGTAACCGTGAGCTGGGAAGGGTGACGTAGTGTAAAGTTTGCTGAAGAACTCTCTTGTCTCTTTTTCAGATTGTCATTCCTGCCAAATCGGAGCTACAGCGACAACGGGCGGACGATGCTGGCCAACGAGCAGGAGTCCCAGGACTCTCTTGGACAACTTTGAGGACGCCTTGACAGAGCTCTGACATCATCAGCTGATGTGGGGGACCTTTGATTCCGCTCAGAGAAGCAGAATTCTTGGCCTGTGTAATCTCAACAGTCTACTGTGATCTGACCTGAGACTGAGACTGGGGTTATCTCAGCTGGATATTCACTGTATGATCCAGAATCCTCATTGGATGACTACATGTATGATTACATGTATGATGGTGCTGTCCAGGGTCAGAGGCACTATTGCAGGCCATCAGATGAGTGCAGACAGTCAGATCTGACTCTTGGTCGCTCAAAATGAGAAACAAAATAAAATGTAACCATATTGGTGCACACCAAAGCACTAGTTTTACTTGCGTCCATGGACCGAGACATTGCCAATATTTTTTCCAGGTTCTCATTCTAAAACCCGGAGAACTGTTCTTCTCGGTCGGACATCGAGGATCACAGGATGTGAAGATGAAGTCAGAGGTCTGGCAGAAACCACAGCAGACTACATGCCAAACTCTGGCTAAATCGATGAGTGAAGCTCGAGGCCTCTTCTGCTTTTAAACCTCTGTTATGGCATCCCTCCATAGTTATAACAGAGGTCACTGCCAGCTGGTCACGCAGGTGACTGCAGCTCTTATTAGATTTAAAGTTCGGTTTATTGTCGAGCAGTTTGTATTCTTGTCTTTTACCAGCATTGAAAGCACTCTGAAACTGCTGAATGTAATGTCAAAAGTAGACGTGTTGTTTTTTTTTTATCTTTCATTTTGTATTCCATTTTGAAATAGGTGTAAACAAAACACCAAAGGCCCAGGATGTGAAAACAGGAATGACCGACTTCACAGTCTTGCAGTTTGTGATGAAATACAGCCTCATATCAAACTTCTGTCTTTGACCATTGTGATGAAACACTTGCCTAAACCTTTCATGGCACATAAAATATTGTTGCACTTACCTCTGGCTGAAAGTTTCAAAATTGTGTCGCATGTCGTTCCACAACCAACAGTGATGTTGTGTTGGTTTGGTTGTGCGGCTCTACGTCACCGCAGCAAGGGTCAAAAGTTTAATTACCAGCGTTTACTGCGAGGAGACATGAGTAGGAATTCACTCTTTTATTTTTTTGTAAATGAATAAGACATGGTTTAAAAGCACTGAAAGTACATATACATACTCAGCATACAAACAGATATACTGCCATACATGTATCTCCAA
Source organism: Cebidichthys violaceus (assembly GCF_023349555.1). Taxonomy (NCBI): domain Eukaryota; kingdom Metazoa; phylum Chordata; class Actinopteri; order Perciformes; family Stichaeidae; genus Cebidichthys; species Cebidichthys violaceus. The sequence goes on from NW_027176285.1 coordinate 3,032,800, forward strand.
AAGTAAAAGTTTCAGGAATCTGAGAAGAAGAACTCTGTGGTGAGAATCGTCATGAAATGTGTTTAAACACAGAGAATGTGTACCGTGCATTATATGCAGAAGACACCTTGAAACATGAAGACGTATTTCAGATTTCACTGATGTTACATGTGGCCTGTTCACCAAATATACAGTATGTTAACGCACCGAATGTTTGTTTCCTGTGTTGGGCTCAATATGAAAGCTATAGCTGATGGAAGGCCGAAGAGAAGGAATGATCCTGAAGATGGAGACTTGTGATCCTCAAATCAAGTATCTCAATTACATTCAATATTTATAATTAAAGTAAGTAATAATCTATTTTATTATTTTGATATTTGGGCCTTTTTTTTGTATAATTCTTTATACTTTGTCAGTGGGGTTCTACTGACTGGCACACAAAATACAACTTTTTCAGAAAAGGCTGATTAATTCCCTAAAAAAGTAGGCACTGTAGTTTTTAGCAAATGTTTCTCAGACAGGAGTGAACTGAAATTATCATCATGATCATTTGACAAAACTCAAACTTTTCTTTTTTTTGTGGCACATTATGAGCATTTCAGGGAGCACTCATTTCACACAGTCTTTAAAAAAAAGTGAGAAGAAGTTTAAAATAAATTGAGAGTTTATTTCGTGTTGTTCGGCACAATCACTATCTGTTGTTCTTTCCACAGCGAACTTGAAAATTAGAATTTGCAACATTTCAGCAAGCGATATGAATATTATTAATATGATAGTGCATTCAGGCCAGGGTGAAGATGACTCCAATGAAGCATTAGAGACCTGTCTGCGTCGTTAAGTTGTCTCGTGGTCCAACTGTGTTTTAAAGCAGCATTAAGTGATTTTTCACCACTAGGTTAATATTCACTCTCCTTTTAGCTTTGATTTGGTCATTATTTTCTAAACCAGACATTTTGTTTTGCGCTCCCTGCAGGTTTGTGTTTTGGATATCTAGCATATTCTCAGCATGTTTGAGCCAGTTGGCTTGCAGTGGGGAGGCCTGTGAGACCAGGGCTTTGGGAAAAAAAAAAAAAAGATGAATAACAGGAGGCTGAAATATCTAAATACAGCTAAAATTGTTATCAAGCTGCAGAGTGGGTTTGGTAGCACTAGTCACCAATTCACATTACTCCATCTTATTCAAAGGCGGCTTCAAAAATGCCTCTAACCCTGATTTAACTCTCCTCCAATGCTTGCTGCTCAGTTTCCATATCTTAACTCTCTCTCTCCCTCTCTGTCTGTCACAACATGATCAGGAGATGGACACACAGAGGTGTGATGCCAGCTCAGCCGCCCACACTTTGTCATCGCTTTTACATTTACATTTCTCTCTGCATCTCTGCCTCAGATAACAACGGTTAACTCATCGTCTTTCCTTTTTTTTATTTTCAATGCACAACCTCAAAGTCCAACTTCAAAGACGACGAGCTGAATGAATGTCTTGTTACAATGTGACAACTTTTACTAGTCCACTGTGCCCTGTATTTCATCCATGTTGTGTGCAATGGAGATGGTGAATAAACAGAGAATTTCAGAACGATTTGGTGCAAATATTGATTAATATCAGCTCTATCAAATGTGGCAAAAGTCTTTTGAGCCACGCAGATTTCTCCAGATCTGGACTGTACTGTCATATTAAGAGTTGTGTAGTGTAGTTATGGCAGATTAAAACTGCATGAATTTATCTATATTGGCCACTTGGTGGCAGCACAATAAGCTACATTTATATATCTCCATCGCCAAAATATCTTAGTCAGAAAATGCTTAATTTAGAAACTCAAAGTCCTCTCTTATTTATGTATCATGACCCCCAAAATCACTTTGTCACCACCTAAAAGGGCCCAATCATTTTTTTTACGAACCACTGCCCAGAACCGGTCAAATATGGTGAAAATACTCACATCAAGAAAATGCATTTTTTCCCCATTTTAGGCAGCTAGACTAGACTATTTTAGTCAGAACTCATCGTATCTTGAGCTCTGTCTTCAATAAGACAACACGAACATCAAGCACAGACTAATATTATTCTGTGTGGGCCTAAAACACATTTTTAACAATCCTTTATTGCTGCTGGCAGCAATTACACACAAAGCCCCTCGTCAGGAAGCCTATTTGGTAACAGCAAACACGATTATCCCCAATCATTCCCTCCGCCTCTGAAAAACAATCTTCACACTGATTTGCTAGGTTGATTGGTGCTGACCCCCCCCCCCCCCCACCCCAAGTCTGCTGGCCATTAACCAATCAGGGAAAATCCAGAGGAGGAATTCATTATTCTGTGAGCCCTCTCAAAACTCACTGCCTCCAACACAATCTCTCTGGGCTTACTTACTGTCTAAAGCATGGAGATCTCAAGGCTTTGCCTCATAGCACAGCAGTGCCAGACCTGGACCTGGGTTTTCTAAAAAGCATCTAGGCTCCAAGATTTTTTTCGGAAGTACGCAATGGAACGCAGAAATATGTTTAACCCCATGAGAACACCGATCCCGTATTTTATCCTTCTATGGGCTGCTAGAAATTAGTCGTGTTATTTTTTGTTCCTGTGTGAATCCAGCCCAATCTGCTTTTCTAACAGATATCTCCACTGAAAAAATAATTTGCTCAAGGAAAGTGTGATAGGATTTTAAAATCTTCCTGGGGATTTATCACTTATCTCTCCGGATGTGGAGGTAAGAGGTCAGCCTCAACATCAAAGCAGGAACCCTGAGCTGAGCCCGGTTCAGGATGGTTCCCATAGAAAAGCTCAGGGAAGCAGCTGTGAGCTGCTCATTGCCAGAGGTGGATGGGGGAGTTAACCACACGAACGAACCAGTTAGCCCTTATCCTTCATATGTTTTCTCTTAAAACACCCCAAAAATACTGTTTCGATAAGGCATAAATCTGACCTTTGGGTCACTTGTCCAGCTTTCTAGTGCAGTATCTTTTTCACCCCATTGAGGCATACCAAGCCGTAATGGGCTCATTACTGCCCCCCTTTGAGGCCAGAGGACCAGAAACACTGGTTTTTGACAGTAGGTGAGAACTGCAGTTGCAGTGGGTGGCCACAAGGAGCAACAATGAGCCTATTCCACACACGAAAACAAACTTTGAAGAGTGACGCCAAGGTGAGATTTATGCCCTAGAAGAAGTATAAGAATTAAAAGCCTTCAAGGATTGGTTTGTTGAATGAACATCTGATTAACCGAGCTTCTCTATGGGAACCATACAGGACTGACTCGCCTGGTCATTAGCCTCGTTTGAGACAATTCAGAACCAGCTGCCCAACAGAAATGATTTTGTGTCTGTAAAACTGATGTTGTCAGAAACCTAATGTATGTAAAAATGCATGCCAACATACGGTCGTACTCGAGAGACCACAGAAAGAAGAAAGAAAAGAAGTTGGAAAAGTGTTGTTAAGTATTTTATCTGGGTTATATATATATATATATATATATATATATATATAGGCTGCCTGTTTCATTCATTCATTGATTTAATAAACAGCGCCAGGTAGGCAAGCTGTAGACACACCTACGCCAACACAACAAGCCATGTGGAATGAGCACCGAGACCCACAACCTGCTTGCAAATACTGCAACCATCCTGCGTGAGCAATGTGTGAATAATGTAACTGGCACACAGTGAGCGCGTTCAGTTACCAGACTTCACGGAGAAAGAAAGCGGCATCAGCTGCTGTAATGTCAGCTCTAACACCCTACCGCCTTATCTCCACACTGCCACTAGATGTAGCTACAATGCAAGCAACTAAAATATATATATTTTTTTTAGTTCAGGTTGACTGTGACTTTATATTGTGGACACCATAAACAGTTTGATATGTCACAGTGTAATCACAGCTGTAAAAGAAATACAACTACTGAACTATTGTGTTTTGGGTTCAGGGTCCTGGTACTGTGCTCTGACTCTCTGTCACAGAGATCCATCATTAACGTCGTTAGTGACACCTGTGCTTTTCCTACCATGACAAAACATATCTTCTGTTTAAAAAAAAAAAAAAAAAAAGGCCTGTTAAACGGCAATGCCAATGTCACAGTTGTGCAACACATTCAGCTGAGACAAAACCTAAACTGTCACTTATTGTTTTGCTTTTATTGCAGCATTATTTGATGACCTCCGCAGGGTTTTACTGCTGATTTCAAACTCCACACTGAATCATTTTCAGTTAATTTTTTTTTTACAAAAACAATAGCCTACAGCATTGCAGTTTCATTGCAAGTTGCCAACGAACTAAAACGATTTAGTGCACTTATTGACACATATCAGTGGCAAACGTTTCAGTCCTCAGATGTGCATCTGCGCTTACAGCTTCTGGCGTTCAGGTCACATAAATACATCTGCCACAGGTGCAATCAATTAGCAATCAAGTCAATTGAGTAGAAGGAGGAACTTCTAAAGGCGCTCGTTAAAATGAAAAGAAAGAAGGAAAGAAAGTTTAAATGAATGATTCAGGTGTTCTTTTCTTGCACCCTTTATTATTGAAGCTGTCAGTGACAGTAACTGATTTGTTACATGCATGCAGTGCTGTACAGTATGATTTAGCCAAACAACTTCAAACAGTAAGAGGGTTGAATCAGAGGAAGCAGGTTCATTTGGCTTATTTTTGTCTGTAAAAGCAAATAACCTTGTAAGCGGTTAAAAATGAATGTTTACCCGGTTGATCAGCAAACAGCAAACGTTCACATTTTTTCATGCTGCTGGTAAAATGTTAACTTTTTTTTCCGCTGAGTCAACAGGATGCTTCTCTTTATACCTAACCTCACTCAAACACTGATACCAGGCCTTTAACTTTCTCAGAGATGATTAAAGTAAGCGGCGACTCGACAGCATGGCATTTTGTGTGCGTGACTTTTCCTGCGTTACAGCTAATCCTCCTTAAACATTCACGTTCCTCGCAGACAATTCGAGGGGTTAATAATAATACGAATGAATAAACTCTTCACAGTTCTGCTGCAGGACCCTTGTAACCCTTGGGAAATGTTGGGGGAGAAGAGGAGGTTAAGTGGTGGCATGTCACGGGGTTATCAGGAAGTGACAGTAAACATTGTCTCTGTGTTTGGAGAAGGTCTGACAAATGTTTCTTCTCACAGTTTTTACAGGTTGTTTTTCTTTAATAGCTCATCCTGCTACAAAATTATTATTTTCCTACGAATGTCCAGCAACACCAGTGCGCCTGTGAAAGCCCCCGCGGTGTTTGTAGGCAACACAACTACTTAGTTGGGTTCAGGAAAAAGACAATATGTATGGAAGTCAACACTTGGGTTGAAATAACTAAGGAATTGGCGTTACTTAAGGACAGAAGTAATGACCCAAATAAGTCAACATTTGGGTTACAATAAATACAGAAGTGGCATTACTTAAGCATGGAAGTTACGTGATAATTAAGTCAGCGTTGACTTCTGGTTTCACACGCGACACAAACTCACCTGGGTGAAAGTGAAAGTCTGGCTCTTTAGCTGCCAAACGCACTTTGTTCACCAGCTAGACACTGACTTTGTCTCCGTTTGGGGCTGAGCAGATAGCGCTGATGAAAGCCATAAGAGTGAACCCAAACTGCAAAGAAAGTGTGCCGGAAAACCAAAACAAAGAGGTGAAAGACAATGAAACATGTTTCATATAACTGAGAGGAAATGCAGGGTGGATTTATACTTATCTGTTGGTTTGTCAATGTCACTGTCAATATAAAAATATTCCAGTTTTAAGTACTAAACCACTTATATGCAGTATTGTAGAATTTGTTTTGCACTAGTTTTGAGGGAAACTCACAGGTTCATACATTACCGATCTGTGGTATCGTCCGTGTTCAAAGTTTTATATTTAACAATAGGCTAAATAATTCACTGAAAAAAGCTGGTACTGTAGTTTTGTGCAAACGTTACTCTAACGGGAAACTATGCAGTTATTAGAGACCTTCATTATGGGCGGATTTATACTCACGTTATAAAATGATTGATTTAGTGAGTATTTCTGGCAGCAGGACAGTGTTTGTGGGATTGACTCCAAACAACTACAGGGCCGATGTTAATCATGTGTGGCTCATGGATGATGTGTTTCTGACAGTCTCTGGATGATAATGGAGCTCTTGATAAGGTGCATAAACATAGAAATGTGAAGTGGTAATTTATTTTTTATTTTTCACTAACTAAGGCAGCTGCAATCCAAATACCCACATGCACACATGCGCATCAGCAGAAGCTTAGTCACCATGGTAACCATCATCCGCTGGCAACAGTCCCTCCTCCCTCCCTCCATTTCTCCTCTCTCCCCTCCCCCCTTTGCTCGGCTCCAATCCACAGACAGGAACGAGACGGTGGGGGGGGGTTGCTGCTCCCATCATGCTTTGCAGAGGGAAGCAGGAAGAAGACAGAGGCAGTCAGTGAGCAGCAGAGGGGACAAATTGACAGACTGATGGTGGATGCAGAGGCACCAGTCAGGGAGGTATGGCTGATGCTGCCTCCTGTTCGCTGGTCTGGTCCTGTCTGGGTGAGTCCTTCCTCGTTTGACCTGTCAATTACAAGGACAACAGACAAACGGTGTCCAAAAATGCATGCTGGACAGAGGATGCAGCTTGTAGACGGTGGGGCAGACAGATGATGCTGCCGGTGGATTTAAAGGAGCAGTGCAGTAATCCTCTCAGGCTGAAGGGAGAGGGGTCAACAAAGGCGACAAGACAGGCGGAAAACTCCTCACATGTTGCGATTGTTTGGCTTTGTCTGCTTTTTTGTCGGTCGGAAGTGATATTCCAGTCTTACTGCGCATGGATTATGTCATGTTAACCACACAGACACACACACACACATATACCAAAAAGAAGGCCCCTCCCTCTTTATCGTTACATATGTGAGTCCAATCTAAACTGTGACCGACTGTATTTGGAAAAAGTAAACTGCAATGTTTCCACACTGACAATGATGCCATTCAGTCCAGCATATAATGCACACAGGGACGCACCCACACACTTCTACCAACACACACAGACCCACTTTTGTCTAAGTCAGTGAATTTTAGTCATGATTATTATAAAGAAAATCAGAAGCTCTCTCGTAATCTCTGGGTCTTGCTTCTTATTAATGATAACATTACATTACAACGCCAGTATTTATACCAGAGATAATTGATTTTAACACTAATTTTTATCAAATTAGTGTCTTAAATTAGCAGGTCAGATTGTCTTAGGTGGATGTCTTACGCCTCCGATTATGAGCTCAGATTCCTACAAATGTATATGATAAAAGAGAAACACTTCATATACACAGTAGATGTAGATCAGTAGCTTTACAATACAGTCTGTTGGTTTTGATTCAACCTGGCAGGTAGAACTCACCATTAGTTCCCCTTTTCCACAAACAACACTGATCTAATCTGAGTGTATTTGCTAGAAAACGTATATATAGGTTGTTTCTGGTGCCGTTCACACAGATAACAGGGGTTTATCTTTTGTTTGCTGTGCAGTCCACTCTGTATCTTCATGATGTATTTAAACAGCATGGCATGCTGACATAGGGGTCTGTGCTCACTTTTGCAAAGGTGATTGCTGGCCCTGGTCTCCTGCAGGGCAGACATACTCTGTGATTCAGTAACCTCTTCCCCAGAGTTACCTCCTCTACACACACACACACACACACACACACACACACACACACACACGAATGCTTTCTTGTTGGTGCACATGTTGACAAGCCCCACCCACTCTTGTTGACCGAGCCAATAGGCGGACTGATTGAGGGTGAGCAAAGGGCTGCTCTTATCTCACTATTTATCCAGCAGAGATCACACTTTCGTCTCCTGTTATCCGGCTGCTTGGATGCCATTAGAGAGAGAGAGAGAGAGAGAGAGAGAGACGCATAAAGAGAGGAAGAGAATGAGAAGTTAAGGGCGGCCAACACAGAGCTGATTTAAACCAGACCCATCAGAGACTCGTGCTCCTGTTTGTCCCTGTGCCAGTGACTCTGCAGGTGAGTGCGTTGTCACACATGACTGGAACTGTGTGTCCGAGAAAGAACCACTGATGCTTTTCAAAGTTTCTATTCCATCTGGAAAGCATCTTAAGAGTAGTGATAATACGACTGGAGCTGGAGAGTAGAAAAAAGGTGCTGTTGGTAGCACAGTTTTGATCATCTGCAAGTGATAAGATGTCTACGGCACACACGTCATTTCAGAGGACATTTAAGAATGTCTACGGTCGTTCATTGTTGGAGTAACTACTTTTGAACAGGACGTCCCACAGTTCTGCTCTAATGCTCCAATCAGGAGGATTTCCCATTTTGGTTTGATTTGATTTTCAGAGATTTCTGCTAATAAGTTACCTGATTTTGGAAACCGTTACTTAAATTGTGGAGTTGTTGGTTGGTCCTTTCTTTAGCCTTGAAACCAGACTTTTATTCTTTTTTTTCTCTGAGTAATTTTCCACATGAGTCCTCTTATATCTAGTTTATTAAAGTCAAGTACGTGGGAATGTCATTTTAGTTGTAGTCACTGTTTGTTTAACGATTACTATGTTATAACCTGTCGACTGTTGGCTTTGCAAGTTCAGTTAAACATTAAGGTTTGGAGAATGATTCGCACCTGTTCTCCAAATCAACATCAGCCACAAAGCAAATTTGGAAGTCTGAAGAGTAATGGGCTCTTGCTAAATTCTCATGCAAATTGAACAGATTTTTATTTGGTTGTCAAGTGGTGAAACTACCAGCTGTCACGGTTACGTCACGTTCGAAGACTCAGCAACTCAGGGTCTGACTGACGCATGAGGTTTTTAAAAGTCATGATATTTGTCAAAAAATGTGGATATCTTTATACTTTCGGTCACCATAATCATACCGTAATGTTTTTTTTTTATATTTACACATGCCTAATACATAACCAGTCATTATATTTCAGTTGTAGTCAACTGCAGTGGACTGAAAAAAAGTTCATATTGAAGACTTTATATGACTTTGGTGAATAAGGAGTTCTAGGGAGCTGTTTAAGAAGTGAAGCCAGTTATTTTCACCCCTTTAGACTTGTAACATGACTAGATAAAAAAGACTTCAACTTTACATGGAAGGCAAAGAAAGGAAGCTACACAGTCTATGGTAATTTCTGAGCATGAAGTGGTGATTCCTTTATCACATGATTAAAGGACGGATAACAGTGATTAGAAACGGTTTACAGAAACAGCTTTGATCAAATGTTTCCAGCACTGTTCAGGGCTGACGCTGAAGTAAATCTTATTATTTGGTTCCAAAAGGTCCTCAGTGTGACTCCGGCCATGCTCAGCACTCAATCAGGTGTGTTTCTTGAAAGAAAACCTTGTTTAGGTGGACATTTTGATGGCAGCAGTGTTGAACACGAACGTGAAATTGCTACAGGCTCATTATTTATGTCCCGTGTCCTTTATCTGTTAAAAAGGTCCGGTTGGATTTGTAAGACGCATATAAACACAGACCGGCCTCTGTATTGGTTTGTTTTCCATGCAAAGTGAGCAATTATTGTCGCGCAAAGTAAAACTGCCAAGAAACAGTGAGTAAGAAAAAGAAAAAGAAGAAAAGACTGAATGCTGGAACTTGAATGTGACTTAAAAAAAAAATGCAAAACCACAAATCTGATACACATAAAGTAACTCATTCCTCTATTCCTCTATTCTCCATCCCCCTGTCATATCGGTCCATGGCAGCTGCTAGCGCTGCCACAGGAAGTCTAAATCACAGCACATACCAGCGTTGTGATGGCAGAGGCTGATAACACATCATTTAAAGTGTTTAATGGTTTATGTGGCATGCTGAGACGCAGCTGCTCCTGAACACAGCTAACCTTGTGAGAAAGGCTTTCTGCAGCCCGTCGATCACTAGTGTCATTCACTAGTGTCATTCACGAGTGTCGTGAATGTGTTTTGTGGCTTCCGTTTGATCAGTTACGGTTTCTAAAAACAATTGAACCAGTTTCATGGTATAATCTTCCGTGGAAACACACTGAAACCTGATTAGGACCATCATGTAACGCTGACTCAGACAACTGCTGTAAAGGGTAGTTTAAGTAAACCCCTGATCGTTCTGACCCTGTAGGGGAGAGGGTGGGGGCAGGGGATGTTCAGGGGTAGATAAAAGGTCAACAGCATGTGCTGCATAGAAGTGGTATACGTCATCTTTGACATGAAGCACAAGTTCTTCTATTCATAAATCAGAAATGGATATTAATAAACAAATTGAAATGATTGAATGATGGAAGTATATGTTCTCGTAAGTTGTTGATACCATTTATTACACATGTTTGGTGCTAAATTTAACCATTTATTACCACTCGAGAATTGATTATGTCAATTATCAAAAATCCCATCCAAGACCTGCAGGACCACCTTAGAGAAAATCTCTGTGATTATCTTACAGGTCATTATATACAATGACGTTACGTTTTTGACATGGTTGCACCAATTGATGCTTTAGGTTTCATCCGTTCTGGTTTCATATGACACCAGTAACTTCACTCCAGCTTTAAAACTGAGCCAGCTACAGCCATGGAGAGTGAGTATGTTGGCCCTGGCTGCCGGCGGCCCGTCAGCGTGCAGAAATGGAATACAATAGTCATTGCTATGTTTCATTAGTGTATAATCACCCAAAACTCAGAATTGTTGTTTTCGTCAGCTTAGAAAAAGTCCTTTATATCTACATCATTCCATGAACCATGTTTCTACAGCAGACTAATTTATAAAATGGCTCGAGCAGGAGCCTTTTGCATTTTTACACAACCTAAAGGTAGGGATGGGTACCAACACTCGGTATTAAACGAGCCCCAGTGCTACATTTTTAAAGACTGGAGTGTTAATAAATCCCGATGTTACTGGTGTCTTTTATTGGTACTTTTGAATGTTTTGCTTTTGAAAAGCTCCTCCGACTACACTCACACAAAGACACAAACCCACAGCACAAACATTGCGAAGTCAGAGAAAACCTATTTCACTCTGCTCTGTCCAAAGTCTCTCATCCAAAACATGTCGGCAATCCGTCAAATTGCCATAGAGCTATGGGGCTGACAGGGCTAAAAATGTCACGAGTCCATCTCTAGAGATCTTTCTATTTTCCATAAGCAGCTCCAAGATTGATTTTACGTTTTTTTTTTTTGCAGTCCATATAAAGACATTCTCTTAGCTCTCCTATTGCTCTGGCATACTTTTAGAATGGCCCTGTCCTCGCTTAGCCTCAACCTATATATCAGACCGCAACACACCAGAGCAGATAACCAATCAGTTGGCCTATCAGTGTAGTGAATAGTTAAAGTGTCAAAACATAGAGGCAGTTCAAGTGAAGGACTGGCAATGATTTGGACTAAAGTGGACAAAATAACCCAACGCTGTATGTTTATAATAATTTACAGTGTACATGCCTACAGTACTATCACGTGCTCACAACTAAACGTCTCAGTCACTGATTAACCTGTGTTCTGGAAAAAGGACAAAATGTTCGTCCATCATCTTTCCCTTGAAAGACGTTGTATGGCCTGTACTGTTGCACAACCATTCATTGAAGTTTAACAGGACAATTTCCTTGGGTTTACTATTTGATTTGCACAATTGAATTGTTTTGGAAATAACAAAGTCAATCACCGTAAAACACTAAATTCATAATCCTGACTGAACATTCACTCAAAGGGCCGTTTGAGAAGTTTAAAGGATGATTTACCAACCCAAAAAACTACAAATAGCCCCCGGGTGAATATGTAAATGCCCCAGAATTAAAAAAATACCGCAGCAAACATGCTTAGTGTGAAAGTGACGTAACAGGAAGATATCATATTTTATTTATGGACTGAAGTCATCTCTATTGACATTCACTGTTTCCATGTCCCTGTCTTCGTCCTGTACGTCTCCCTCCCCTCTCTCCCCACGCCTCTTTTTTTTCTCTGAAGATGATCTTACAGGAGCACAGCTGACCACATTATCCACCTCCCCTCCCTCTCCCTCTCACCTCGCTGCCTCCTCTCCCTCCCTAAGACCATGGAGGAGGTCACCAAGGTCACGCCGCCCGTCCTGGAGCGTCGGGCTCGCCAGCGCCAGCCCACGGTTTCAGTGCTCAAATCCAAGCTGAAGCAGGGTGTGACCTGCTCGGTGCCCAGAGTCCGATCCACCCTGACCGGGTTTTTCCCCGTGGTGCGCTGGCTGCCTAAATACAAGCTCCGCGAGTACGTCTGGGGCGATTTGATGTCCGGGGTGATCATTGGTATCATCTTGGTACCGCAGGCCATCGCCTACTGCCTGCTGGCAGGAGTGGGTCCCATCTATGGTTTATACACCTCTTTTTACGCCAACATCATCTACTTCCTCATGGGGACGTCCAGACATGTCTCTGTGGGGATCTTCAGCCTCATGAGCCTCATGGTTGGACAGGTACTGCAATGGATCACAGGTGGCAAGCAGCGATCATACAATTTGGGTCCGTCGTAAAACGCTGATTTAAATTGTATTATTTTGAAATGGAAATAAAAAAAAGGAGGAAGATTAAATAAAAAGGGTAATTATACATTTTAGCATGCATTGGAAACAAAGCAATTTAAATAAGTAACCCACCATTTTTTCATAGTTGCAGATTTAAATGGGTAATAATAATTTGCACTATTAAACGTTTTGAAACATTATTAGAACATTTACATTGTTTCCAATTATTTCCAATAGACTACTTGTCACTGGGAAGAGGTTAATTAAGATCGTCGATCACTTAATGCCACTGAGAATTGTACTTTTTTTCACAGTTGTACTTCTTATGTTTTATTTAATAGATTAATTAAGACTTCTACTTATGCAGGTGGTGTATAAGGAGATGTTCCTGGCAGGTTTTGACCTCAATGAGGACTCCACAGCGTCCGGCCCTGATGTGTTTAATGCCACACTGGGCACTAATCTCACCGCCGGTAAACTTCACACTGTGGAGCTAATGGGTCTGCAGTGTGGGAAGGAGTGTTACTCCATCAGCATCGCTGCTGCCCTCACCTTCCTGGTCGGCGTCTATCAGGTAATATATGCAGATGCATTACTTTTTTTTTTTTGTAGCGCTTTGGAAAATGCTTTTAGGCCCTCATTTTATTGTTATCTAATTATAGTGAAATTCTGCAAGCAGTTTCTGTGGTAGGGCGATGGTGGTGACAGCGATGGTGGCACGGTGCCGACATCGTAAATGGGCAATAATGTAAAAAAGTGAACCAAAGTCTTTGAGGCTGTACTTTGATACAGCGTTGCTTGGAGGTAAATGCTATCATTGGTGGGCTAACTTGTTCACAGTGACGATGTTAACATGCTCATGTTTCGTACTTATTGCAGGAATTTTGGCACAAGCCGAAAGTTTTGACCTCATGATAGCGCTGAATAAAAAAGTCAGGGGATCACTAGTTAGTATCTAACAACTCATCCTGTGGGGAAATGAATGTATCCAAGTTTCATGGCAACCCATCCAATAGTTGGCGAGAAATTTCACTCCGAACCAAAAAATGTTAACCTCATTTATGGCATGAGAAGAAAAGTTAGGGGATCACCAATGTCATTAATATACATGTAGAAACTTTTTTTGTAAATGATGAGATATTCCATTTGATAAGTGACTCACGTCTTCATTCCCATCCATCTCCTATCCCTCTCGTTCTGTACGTCCTCCTCTCCCCACTCCGCCGCCTAATCTCCTCACCAGGTTGTGATGGCCGTGTTTCGGCTAGGCTTCGTCTCTGTATACCTTTCGGCTCCGATGCTTGATGGTTTTGCCACGGGAGCCTCTTTCACCATCCTCACCGTGCAGGCTAAATACCTGTTGGGTCTAAAGATCCCCCGTCACCAGGGCTACGGCACAGTTGTCGTCACCTGGATCAACATCTTCGCCAACATTCATAAGGCCAACCTGTGTGACCTCATCACTAGCGCCATTTGTATCTCTGTATTAGGTAAACACCGCCAAGAAAGACATGGAACGAGGCATCCAGTACTGGCCGTACATTTCTATAGCCTATAAAGCAAATTCTTAAATAACAATGGTATTTTTGTTATTGTAGTGGCAGGGAAAGAGATCCAGGAGCGCTACAAGGATCGTCTTAAGATCCCTCTGCCGACTGAGCTGATAGTCGTGGCAGGAGCTACCCTGGCCAGCCATTTTGGGGAGCTGAACAGCAATTATGGCTCCAGCGTATCCGGTCACATCCCCACAGGGTTCATTCCTCCCCAGGTGCCCAGCTTTAGTCTGATGTCCCGGTTGATACTCGACGCCATTCCTTTGGCAGTCATTAGGTAAATGAGTAACACATTTAACAACATTTGCTTGGCAGCCACGTGTTTCTGTTATATGGATTGTTACAGATGCAATTTAGTAGCTGGATTATCGTCTGGCAGGGAGGTATATATGCCCTCATTATCTGATTGCATCTCTTCAAAATTCATTCAACTTTGGACACTTCCTACTCTATCTAAAAAACATATATTGGCTCATTTGAATGATGGTAACCACTCGCCAATCAGCATTTTAATATGCCTTGAAACAGTTTAAAGCGATATACTCGCAAGACAACAATTGAGTCTTAATTAATACGTTTTAAAGATGAAAAGAATAAAGCTATCTCTCCCCAAGTAGTAATTGTGTGGGGAAGAACAAAATGGACGCCCTAAATGCATGTTTACATCAGGTCGAAACAGTTCTTCACATGCTTGAAAGAGCAAAGTCTAATTCACAGGCTCAATTGGTAAACCAGCTTTCATTTTATCTTGCAGTTTTGCCTTCACGGTGTCACTGTCCGAGATGTTTGCTAAGAAAAACGGCTACACGGTTCGTCCCAACCAGGAGATGCTGGCCATCGGCTTTTGTAATATCATCCCCTCCTTCTTCCACTGTTTCACCACCAGTGCAGCATTGGCAAAAACCATGGTGAAGGACTCGACAGGTTGCCAGACACAGGTGAATTTCCTACTTTTGGAAATTGTTTGAAATGCTTCCCTAAAGTTGACAAGCTGTTGCTTTCCTTGCCCGAGGGAAAGGTTTCTAGGAACATCACTAAAGTCTGTCCCGAGGAGCAAAACATACCGCATTGTATCTGTTCATGCTCACTGTAAAACCTCTCTTTCTTCCTCTCTTTTTCTCTCCATTTGTCTGCTCCTCCGTCAGATTTCCAGTCTGATCAGCGCCATGGTCGTCCTTCTCGTCCTTCTCTTCTTTGCGCCTTTCTTCTACGCCCTCCAGAAGTGCGTTCTGGCCTGTATCATCATTGTAAGCCTCCGTGGGGCACTGAGGAAGTTCAAGGATGTCCCAGCTAAGTGGCGCGCCAGCCGGAACGACGGCATCGTGTGGCTGGTCACCATGTCGGCCACGGCTCTGATCAGTGTGGAGCTGGGCCTCGTGGTCGGAGTTCTTTTTTCCATGATCTGCATCATCTTTATGACCCAGAACCCTAAGGTGAGTAATAGACTTAATGCTGATAGTGGTTTTGGAAAGCTGATACAAATGACAATAATTCCAGCATGTGAAAAGACAATTATTGGCCTTCGGTTAATCTCATGATCTAATCTAATCTGATGTCCGATGCCAGGTCTCTCTCCTGGGCCGGGCCAAGGACGCTGATCTTTACGAGGACTTGGACGAGTACAAGAACCTTATGGCGCCACCTCGGGTTCAGGTATTCCGCTTCCAGGCTCCACTGTACTACGCAAACAAGGACTCATTCCTTAAATCCCTCTACAAAGCTGTCGGAGTTGAACCTTTCTTGGAGCTGACTAAGAGGAGAAAGGCGGAGAAGAAGGCCAGAGAGATGTCCTCGAAGCAGGGCAAGGCAAACGGGGATAAAAACAACTCTGAGGTTGTTATAGGACTTGTACAAAGAGAACTGGCTTTCCACACAATAGTCTTAGACTGCTCGGCCATACCCTTCATTGACTCAACAGGCATGGCCACATTTAAAGTGCTGGTCAGTGAATATAAAGAGATAAGTGTGAGCGTGCTCCTCGCGAACTGCAACACCTCAGTCATTGACGCCCTGCAGAAAGGACAAGTCTTTGGGAAAAATGACAAAGACATGAGCAGCCTGCTGTTTCATACAGTTCACGCGGCAGTTCTTCATGCCAACAGTACATCTGCAGCAGCGGAAAGCAGGTCAGAAGACTCTGTGGTTTAGAACAGCTGGAAGAAGAAGGAGTTTAGGTATGCTAACATGATGTGAGGTGTGCACATGTCATACTGACAACACTGCGTACTGCAAGTTAGCTTTGAGGTCGCTATTTAGGAGGCTTTGTTCCAGAAAAAAATAGGGTAACCAAGAGTATTAAATAAGGAAAAGTATCCTGTCAAGTTACTGTTTGATGCTTTGCGCCCTTTAACGCCTGAATATTTGGTTCCGACGTATATCATAAAACTGTTTTCTCCAAATACACTGGAATTTTAATATCAGTTCTAGCAACAAAAAAAAAATATTTTGTGGACCGATCATTTTGCTAGTTTAGTCTGTAGACGCTCCCTCCTAACTGTCCTCTACGGTGGCCTTACAAAAAAATAAGGAAGCACAGCATGTGGTTCATCAAACCTCTGTAGTCCAAGCTTTGAGTCATCCAGCAGATTTTTGGATGTCATTTTTTTTCAATATAGGAGACGCAGATGAAAATACCACAAAATGACAGCAGGCAACGGTAACAGGTACAAGTAGTGTCAAACTCCCTGGTTCGTTCATATTAAGCGCTGATTAATAACCGAGTCATATAACACATTTGTGTCACTCTGTCAAAAGCAACGTTCACTGAAATGAAAGCTGCTTTAACTTTTTATATCAATCGGAAGCCTTTGGCCAAAGTCCATAATGGCTCTGATCCAGGAGTCCAGAGTCCACACATGAAGATTCAGCCACTATTATCAGTATTTCATGATCTTCTAACTGTGACATTGGCGCTCAAAATCATGTCTAAAGGCCAGTTAATGAAACTCTCCCTGACTGAAAGAAGAGGCGCTCGTTGGTGGCGGGAACAGAAGCTTTACGTGACTTTTTTCAGCCTCGGTCTCGCGCCGAGACAAGCCTTGCCTTGAAAACCTTGGCTCATTACAGCATACTTGTACTCTTGCTCTGTTCTCTGGTGACCCATCGATGGCAGCTGTACCTGCTTTAGATCTGCTCTCGTAAAAATAAAGGATTTCACACACGTCTGCAATCTGTTCTCAGGTGCTGGATGAAAGCAAGTTATCATTCGGTGCTTTTTCCTTTCAGTCTTTTATCCTGTTGCTGCCAAGTGCAAAACTTGTCTTGTAAGTACCCCAATTCATGTTATACTTAAAAAATGATGTATTTTTACTTTTACTACTTTATCATTTTGATGAACTGCCATTGTATTAAAATATAGACATTTGTGTTATATTTTCCTACACTTATTTTGTCATCACCCTGTTTCCATGTATTCATGGAACTTAAATCGTCACACGTTTTAGATTTGTAAAACGTGTCGTCTGCTTGACTTCAATTATTGACAGTGTTGACATTCAACACTCCTCCACAGTGCGAACACTGCCTTAATGTTCAATACTTGAAATAAACTGATACGTTTTTAGTGAAGAGCTTGTGTCTGTGACTGAATTATTGACATTAATAACAAACATTTATCACAGCAAGGGAATATCTATTAATGACAAATGTTACTTTTTTTCCGGAAAAGGAATCGATATCCTTTTCTGGGCGAGGTGCTACAACTCCTACTACAACAGGAGCCATTGCCCCCATGGTCACACAAACCTCACTTCATTGTCCATTAAATCTAGAGCTGCAGCCAGCAGCTGGTTAACTTAGCTTAGCGCAGAGACTGGAAATATGGGAAAGTCTGAATGTACAAAGTCTGCTTACAGTGGCAGCAGCTCTTAAGGTCACTAACGAACACTTTTTATCTTGTTTGTTCAATTCGTACAAAAATTGAAGTGTAAAAATGACAATTCAGCTTTTTACAATGGGGTTATGTGCCTGAGCAGTATCTTTCCGAACCCCCTATAAAAAGGCAAAGTGTTGTTTTTTTCACTTTGGTTTTTCTACACATTAAATAAAAATGTAAGGAGTGCAGGTAGGCCTATTTTGTCACCTATGGGTGACCCAGGCTGTTTTCCCCGTATTCAGTCTTTATGCTAAACTAAGCTGCTGCTTCCAGCAGACAGACATGACAGTGGTATCAATCTTTCCATCGCGTTTTCCATAACGCTCAGCAAGAAAGAGCATAGAAGTGTTTCTCATAATGTCCAACTATTCCTTTAACAAAGCAAAAAAAGTGAAACCCAGTAAAAATGAACTGCAAGACAACTGTATTTTCACAAGGATTCCCCATCGTTACTGTGTCAGACACCATTTGCACAAATATTCATTACAGCATGAGGTGATTTGGTAATGGTATATCATTTTCTAACATCACTATCATACTAACAAAGCCACTGTGGAAGAAAACTACAATCATTCAGGATGACGGCGTTGCCACCAGACAAGAGTTAAATCACAAAATGATTGTTTGTGTTTTAAATAAATCTGAAACAACGGAGATAGTCTTAGTGCACAACGTCCCAGGTCTCTAAATTGCACCCCTGTTTCCCTCACTCGCGTCTTTTCCCATAGGGAAGGAAACCATGCGAGGAGAGAGGAAACAAGGAAATATGTTTTAAGAGAAATGAGACAACCTTTCCTCAGTTTTCTGTTTCTGATGACGGAGGATCTGATCACAGCTGGATCAGCTGTCAGTCGGCTAATAAAGACTGATACTAATAAAGACACTTCATAACTGCCAGAGAGGTGTTTTCTATCTGTAGCCTGTTACCTGTTTAACAAACACCATCGAGTATTTATATACAAGTCTGTGGTATTTATACTGTGTTCTCTATCCCGTTTATAAGCGCAGGATTGATTTTTACCGGCAGATTGTGTTTGTCATATTTATTTATTTATTCATTTATTAGGCTCAATGTTTCCATGCTCCATGTTGGAGGAAATTGAAATGATAAGGAATGATCAGCCTCACGTGACTGAACGGTGATAAATCATGTAAATGTCTCTTCAGCTCTCTCTGACTTTAATTAATACAAGTTATTGAGGGAAATATCAAATCATGAAAAGACAAATCTTTATAATAAATGAATAAATTGCTTGTGGTCCCATGACGTTTTCCATAGAGGTCAAGGAAAACATAAATACATACATGGAAAATTAAAGGATTGTCACTGTTTATTCATATGATTCCCATTACTTTATGACTGTATGAAAATAATTGTTCATAGTCCACAGATGACCGTAGAGAGCTGGAGAAGTCCACAGGGAGGATTTGAGTTTCTGACCACTTTAAGCCGTTTGGTTTATTCGGTTGTTGTAAAAAGATAGAAAAGCTACAGAGCGCTGAAATTAGCAATGCCAGCTAGTGACATGTAACACACTGCAGAAGGGTAACAAAATATGTATTGTATTGATAAGTGTGTTGTTCACCTGCAGTGGAAATGCTGACTTAAACACGTCCACTGAGATCAGGTTGTGTTAGTAAATTGTATCTAAATATAAATGAACAAGTAAATCCCATAGTCTTGTGTGTGCTGCACATGTTTAGTGAATATTAATAATTAAAATGTAGACTAAAAGTTTAGATGAAAGTTAAAGACAACACACAAAGTGAAGAGCTTTGAGTATGATGTCTGTAAACTGTGATGCTGAGTGTACTTCTTCACTTGTTTCTTTCTTTCTGGAGTGACTTTAACAAATATCCATTTTATCTTTAAAGCCACTAGGGGGCGAACGGGAGAACTTGTTCGAACGCGTGTTCATGCCACAAACACTTCACTGTCCGGTGCGCCGTCTTTCTCTCGATCCGTTGATCCATTCATTCAGTTTGCACATCGACACCAATAACAGAACACCACAGGATTCTGCGTGACACGACGATACAACACGTGGACACGCCACGCTGACACGCCGGCTGACACGGGTCAAGGACTGTTAGCTTCCCGCCCCGCCCCCCTCTCCCCCACACACACACACACACACACACACACACACACACACACACACACACACACACACACACACACACACACACACACACACACACACACACACACACACACACACACACACACACACACACCTGATTCTCATCACCAGGCACTTACCTATATGCACTTTTAACTCAATGCGCCACCCTGTGTTTAATGTCAGAACTGCATGTGTAAACGCACCTCGTGTTCCCTCAAAGACAAAAGAAAACAACTTTATGGCTCCAAACACTTTCTATTGAGTCCAGTCTGCATAAAGCTGCTTCTTATAATGAGTTTCTCCCCAGTCATAATTATTCAAGTCAGTGTTTCACTTTTGTAACACAACAAACAAGATAAATAAGCTTGTTATTGTGATGTAAATATTTCAAATGGAGCATTTTTCCACCCTATATATCACGCATTAGCTCAGGGGTCGACCGAGTAGTCAGAAAATGAGTGTTACGTGAGTCAGAGAAGTTACTTCACATGGTGGAAAGAGGAATGTGGACAGAGAGACCAGAGAGACCAGAGAGACCCTTTGCCTTTAACCAGGAATGAACAGACTCTTATCTGTTCATTCTTCCCACGGTAGTTTAAAACCAGTGTGTCTCATATGTTCAGAGACCGTGACGATTAATAAAGCGGTAATGTGAAGCGCCGCTACGAGACAAAGAACAACTCTTTTGAGCAAACGTACCCACTCAATATGATCAGAACCCTATCACTGTAATTCACTGTCCAACTATGATGTTAACAGAGAGGATAGAGCTGAAACAAGAGGTTTAATAACCACACATAAAGTCCATGCTCACAGATTTATCTTTTTAGAAGATGATAATCTAATATTGTGGCTTTTTTTTGGGTGACATCACTTCACACATGAATGGAAATTTAAAGCTGCAAGTCAATTCAGTTCATTTCATTTTTCTGAAATGAAGTACTTTATTTTAAGATGCACATTTTTTAAAAAGCTTTCTGTAATGTATTTTATTTTTGAATCCAGCCCAGATCATTTACACATCATTAGAGTATGTATATGTATGTATTATAATTCATCCAGTTCAATTTGAAAACTGACAATAAATATTGTTGAGATATTATTCTATTTATCTTTCTATATATATATTTGATATGACAGTCAGTCGTTGACTTCATACAGATGTAATACAACTGTTGGCTACTATATGGGACTAAATCATAGCGCAGATTAGAAATGATCGTGATTGCAGTGACCCCATCAAAAACGCAACACCTGTATCAAGTGACCCTCCTGATTATATTAACCTGTGGCCTAATTGACAGTGGCACTGCGCCCCCAAGTGGTGGGAGATTGTACAGAACAAAACAACAACAGAATGGCTCTTACACAGCGGCCCCTAATTGGTTCTGGCAGCAGACAAAACAATTCTTTACAAGTTTTACATAAGAAGCCATTATATTAGAAACAAAAATATGATTTGAAACAATCTAAAAAGTAAAAGTGTGTTTCCTTGTTTTAGAAACATGGTATAGTATGCAGAAAAATGTGTAAAAATATGCTACTATAGTATGTAAAAAGAAGTTATAGTATAGTATGTCGAAAAAAGTAAAGTAAATGTCGACAAATACATTTGTATAATAGGTTGGAAAAAAAGTCACGAAAAAGCCAGTGTAGCATGTCGAAAAAAGTGGAAAAAAAATCATAGTTCAATTCAATTCATTTTGTTTTGTTTAACCCAAAGAGACACAGAGGAGCTCAATCAGGAAGGACAGAAGTGTGATAGATGTCAATGTGTACAGAATGAACAACATAACAGAGTCACAACACATTCAATGCACATGACAGAACCACGGCACGAGGCCAGACCAGGGCAAATTATGTACAACAATGAAAATATATTTCAGGAGGACAGTTAACATGTAAATGTCCAGAAATAGTACCTAAACATGTCACATATCAGTGCATCCTCATATTCTTGCATTCCCAGCTCCCCGTCACACCGTTAACGGTTCACCGGGACGCTTGTCTAGAGTGGTGACCTCGTTAATGTTATTAGTAACACCCGTGATTTCCCCGCTATGACAAGTCAAACATACCCGCCGTGAAAGAGACCACAGCGCTGTGCACTGACTCCTTAATTAAGGAAATCTGTCACAGCTGGACCAATGCTCCTGAACCGACACAGTGTGGGACGTCCGCTACCTTACGCATAACTGAGTTTCAGTGTAATTACACATGATTTGAACACGTGTTGTCGTGTTTCCTTCATATCTGTACTTACATCTGTTAGACCATGTCTGCAGAAGGTTTAAGGTCAACCTCAGATATGATGACCTCTGGTGGTTTTTTAGGTTGTTGGTACAGAACTCCTCCAGTACACAGCGCGCTGCTGCTGGTTGTGCAGCTGCCATTTTACCAAGTCAACTTTCTCAAATGAATTCTGATGCTTTATAAAGCAGTGGGGGGATTCTAATTTGTGTTGGAACCTCTTGGTGTCAAAGCTGTAAAATAAACACAGGAAATCAAAACCTGGTTGGACAGCAGGGCCAATTTATTATTTATTGAGTGTGTACTATTCATATACTGTACATTCACTACTCACCCGGTGACAGGATCCCAGCAGGAACAGCACAGTAAAGCAGCTGCAGCAGTCCCAGCTCCTTGCTCAACATTGGTATCGGTAACATGAGACCCAGGAAGATGCAGAGCTCTGACCGGAACACAATGATGACTAAATCCAAGATGTGAATGCTACCAGTACTGAGAAGAAACAATATGACAATATATGATAAGTCTTGTGTTTAATTTGTATGTCAAAAAAAGTCATAGTATAGTGTGTAGAAACAAGTCATGGCAAACTAGGTTGAAAAAAGTCATAGTATAGTATTTCAAAAAAAGTTTTTTAAAAGTTTTAAAAAGTCATAGTGTATTAGCTTGAAATAAGTGAAAAAAGTCATACTATTGTATGTCATAAAATGTCATAGTATAGTATGTCGAAAAAATGTATTGTATATTAGGTTGAAACAAGTCATGTAAAAAAAAACCTGAAAAAAGTCATAGCATAGTATGTAGAAAAAAGTTTTAAAAAGTCATACTATAGTATGTCGAAAAAAGTCATAGTATAGTATTTCAAAAAGTTTTTAAAAAGTCAGTATATTAGCTTGAAAAAGTGAAAAAAGTCATAGTATAGTGTGTCGTAAAAAGTATTAAATATGTAAATAATATAGCAAGTTGCAGATCATAAAAAGTAATCGTATAGTTTGTTGAATCATGATAAAAATCATAAAAAGACCATAACATAGCAGGTTAAGCATGTATTGATGCACAAACATAATAATAATAATAATAATAATAATAATAATAATAAATACACAGGATATTCTGTATTTTCAAACTATCCTGTTAATATCTATACTTTATTACTATTAAAATCAAACGCCCGTCATACAAAAACATCCACAAATAGAAAACATAATTTAAACAAAAGTCTTACAATGTGCAAAATTCAACATATTACATGAATGAAGGTCACATAAGCAGCAGTAAGAGAGATCGTTACACCGGTGACTCAAACGAGACGGCAGCCGTCGTGCGTCTCTTTCTAAAAGTCAACTAATGCATAATAACACATAAATAAATTAAATTCTCATGGACTGGTTTGTCTACAACTCTCACACACTAATATGTGCCAAGTCAGCAAACTGTGAACCCCTACGGCTCACTGCAGCAACCTAGTGGACAACAAGCACCATTACAACCTTACAACCACCGGCAGCTCCACAAGAAAACATAAATAAAAAGAACCACAAATGGATATTACAATATTTGTCAGTTATGGCTATTTGAGGATACTGTGAATATGTCATATGCCAAAACTAAATATATCCCAGTTCAAAAAAATAGAAGCAGAAACCTCTTGATGAGTCCACCATCCCTTTTTATATTTAAAGCAATATTATAATAACTACAAGTTCCTAAAAACCCATTAAATCCACTGTACTAACAGATACGATGTAATAAATAATACAACAGTGTTAAGGAATACGTGTGTTACCCGTCTACATCTAAAACAGTGGCATGACTTCCTACCGCTACATGTTCTGTGTCTCAGTGAATAATATCACTCATGTGAGATTAATAGTTAAAGTAAACGGTCCAAGTCATGGTTCCACCACTCGAAAGAACTTCAACATGTTCTGTATTATAATTAAATAACAGTAACATCACAAGAACTGCAGTCGACCAATACACAGCAAGTTAATGCGGCAATTAAGACTACATTTTATATTTCTGTCGATCAATACGTTATGTGAACATTTCAGTCGCGATAGACACACTATTGAAAAGAAATGAAAGCTTGAAACGTTCCAGCATCTCTCCAGGTCCCTAATCCTGTGAGTGTTTGATATAGAGAGGACATGAGGGACAGTGGTCGCCTCTCACTTCATCCAACAGATAAAGCAGATCTGTCAAATGTTAGAAAAGATCATCTCCTGTTTGACATTGTAATAAAATAAAAGCAGTTCTCTGTCATCAGGTTGATTCATGCACACAACTTTTTTCAGCTAAATGCAAACAAAAAACAGTAAAAAAAACCAACAAAAAAAACATATATATATGTATATATATATGTTTTTTTTATAACTTCCACCACCATTTTGGCACTGAAACTTCTGATTTGCAAAAAAAATCTCAAAAATAAGGCTCATCCAAGCAGCAACATGAGAATATGCTGACGTGGCAGAGTGGTGACTTCTGTGGTGATTAATGGTGGCTCTGTCAGCAGAATGTGATTGGTTGAAACCTTACACTGTAATGAAAGTACAACACATTACATCTCACTACAGACCAGCAGTCGTAAAAGCACAGTGGGGTAACGGTGATAACATAGTGTTGTACACCGAGTCAGTGTCTTACAGCTAGTGGATGACCTTTGGTGG
Source organism: Cebidichthys violaceus (assembly GCF_023349555.1). NCBI lineage: Eukaryota > Metazoa > Chordata > Actinopteri > Perciformes > Stichaeidae > Cebidichthys > Cebidichthys violaceus. The sequence continues at coordinate 3,057,693 of NW_027176285.1, forward strand.
GCTTTTCCTTGAGTGTTCCTTCTGAGGACGTAGACAGACGGTTGGTAGTTCAGGTGGTGACTGGTTAAGAGTTCAGGGGACAAGTAACGGTAGAAAGTCTCCGGTCCCTTATCGGGGTTTAGGTAGATCAGCAGAACGATATGTCAAAGCTTTAAAGGGTCGCTCCGTTACACTTAAGACAGTTATTAGAGATCAGCATCCTTCTCCAGATACACGTGAACAAGATTCTTATACATTTCCTTATTACACATACTGGAACGTTCCACAGCTAATACTTATTTTACAGATTTTCTCAATCCATGGAAAACAAAATGTTTTCTTTGTTTTCCAACATCATACAGTGACGGTTTCCTCATCCTGGTGGCTCGAAAAACAAATGTTGTTCGTTTCTGTTCGAGCATCGTCTGTGCCTGATCCACACCGGATCAGCCACAGACGCTGCCGGCAACTCGGTGACTTCTAAACATCGATGGCCACCCCGTGTTTGGTGGAGATCACGTCCCTGGTTCCCGTCAAATACATGAGCACGGAACACAGGTGAGGGAGCGTCGCCGTGGTGCTGACGTACAGCCAGTAGGGGAGCGGCGCCGTGTTGCCGAACGGACACACCCACAGGCCGTGGCGCACGGCGTCGCGGACGTGGTGCGTGGCCATGGAAATGAAAAGCATCCACGGCAAGGAGCACCAGGCGTCTTTGAGGCGTCCGATCCACATGAGGAAGCGGAGCGAGAGGCAGAGGACCGGGATGAGAGAGGAGCAGTGGAGAGGAGGACGCTGGGGGAGCGACACAGCGGCCTGGAAGAACGGGGGGAGAGGGAATTAACCCAAAGTGTTTTTGGGAATATTTATATCATCATTCCTGAATCTACAAATTGTGTTACTGCAAGCCCTGTACTTCAGGAGCAAGATCTCCTCTGATAGGAAACAAAAGTTACAAAGACACATGTAAATGTGGCCCAAATCTGCAAGATGGCATGACAGGTGTGTAAGCTTTTCACACTGCAATTTGATGACATCTCTAGAAGGAAATGGATCAAAAATAACACTGCAAAAAAAACATAATTTTTCATATTCTATGGTCAATGAAGAAAGCCTGACTAAGACTTTAATTTACAATTCCTCTCCACTCTCTCTGGTATGGGTTTCTTATCCTTGGAGAGACAGATGGTGGCAGACAAATAGATAATTATGCAAACACCTACGCACTCTGATGAAGGGCAGGCACTTTTTAACTCATCGCAAAAACATGAACTGATCAACATCACAGAGCAGAAAGTCATCACTCTTCATACCTTGAGCGACAAGGATCCAGCCATGTAGAAATGGTCCAGGTCTATGATCGACGCCAGAAGACCGGCAAGCAGCACCTCATACAGGTCACTCTTTTTCCTCAGTCCAATAACAACGGCCCACGACCACAGCCCCACCAATCCGTGCGTGGCGTTGTCCAAGGCGGCGCGCAGCCACAGGTGGTTCTGGATGACGGACAGCTGGAGGGCGTGGTCCGCCACCACGCAGAACATACCGAGTCCTGCCGACGCCAGCAGGGAGGCGGAGCTGAACGTCTGTAGGAGAGCCTGAGCCTTTTCCGTCTCCATGGCCAGGCTGAGGGGTACAGGGGCGCCTCCTCCCCCGAGGCCCGCCCCCAGTAACGGGGATGAGGAGGGGGAGGAGTCCAGCTTGGAGTAGAATCCTTGCATGTTGACTGATGGCTGTGGGGGGGGGGGGGCAATCGCCACGGAAGGTCAGCAACGGTCAGGGAGACTGGAGGAGGAAGGAGAAGGATTAATGAGGGGAAATGAAAAGAGGAGAAAAGTGGGGTAAACATAAAATACTTATATAACCTTACATTCCCCCAAAAAATACTGTGAAGATGTGTACCTTTGTAGAATGTTCTGTTCGGATCTACTGCAATACCTGCTGGTAAAACTCATTATAAATACTGATTTTGTTATCATTAAATAAATACACCTCCCATGAGGTTTGGACAACGTGACTTTGCCATTATGCGTCAAAAATAGAAAAAGAATAAAAATCAAATATAGATATAGTCTCACAAATAAAGACATTAACTACTACATAAAAACAATAAATACAAACATTACAGTGCACATTGGGTAATGCAGATGATATGAAACGTTCCAGCGTGAGTGGCTTTAGAGCAGTTTTAGCATTATAATAATGAATATGCTCTCTCTATATATTGCCACTTATTGAGCATTAATGACTTGAAAGTGGGGCTTCTCCCTCCACTATGATTAAAAGCATAATATTGTGGCATCACGTGTATAAAAGGGTTCCTCTCCAGCACCACAGTTGACAAAAGAAGACACTAAAGCTGAGTCTAGAAGTTAGCAATGGAACAAACTAATTCTGCTTCGTGAAGGCAGAAATTTGAGACATTTCTAAAATGTTACTAGTTCCTCACTTCGCATTCAAACAAAAGCGAGTTCATCTGAGAGACCAATGCTCATTTAATGTCTCTAGAGCCCAGAGGGAACTGGAAATTAGGTCTCTGTGTCTCGTGCAATTGAGTGGAATGTAGAACATTTACATCATCGTTATCGAGTCTCTTGCTTTGAACATCATTTTTTTCAAACGTTTAAGCCCACGAGCATGAATGTTTAATTAGCTAGCTACTAGCTAACGTTGCTGTAGTTATTTCTGCTGTATGTCTGCAAGGCTAACAGTGGCTAACGTCTTTTCTGTTCGTCCCGGCATTCACAAGTTAACGTGAGGCCGTTTTTAAACGGAAGACATGTTCGATAACATACTCTTACCAAGCTAAGAGAACAGAATTGACAAATGACAGCTAACTAGGAGCTAACCGGCTAACAGTGACATGAAATGATGCTGCTTTGTGTAGGCGGACAGCAGCTGTCACGATTAGCTCTGCTGTAACTGCAGTGTAGGACACGCTTTACCGGCAAGTACAACATGTAACAACAATGTATATTGTCTAATTTAAGTGTTTTTTTTAAGTCAGTTCTGATCGACTGGTCGATAAATATAAGGATAACGTTACTCACCCCATCGCCCTGCGTTGGTTTACCGACCGACAGGTTTGACACTTCTTCTGTGGTGTTTTTCCGGTAGTACAGTACTGATGGTCGACGGCGCTTTGCTGCCACCCACAGGTCATGGGTGGAACAGCTAGATATCGCCAGAGGAACGTCCCTCCGTCTTTCAGAAGGATCTTATTTGTTCCCAGTACATTAATTAAGTAGTTTTATTTCGAAGTTATTTAATGTAATACGATTATGTTTTGTGAACAACACGGTGAAAAGTAAATCCATGTCCAACATGTCTTTTTGCCTCTGTTAAAAAAAGGAAAAAAGGGAAACAGTTTCTATGTGTTTATATATATATATATATATATATATATATATATATATATATATATATATATATATATATATATATATATATATATATATATATATATATACTGTATCAGACTTACTTCTGTTTTATCTTAAGAATCCAACCGACATGTAATTCAAATATAGGTTGGGTATAGGTTGAGTTACAAACCGTCCCTATCTTTGTGGGACACTGCATGACACTGTAAATAATGAAAATGTCCAGTTGTGACCTTTTGCAAATTCAATCAATCATAAATTAAATATTTACATTTCAATTTTAAGCCTATTCAGTATTTAGTCCAACATGTCATAGTCATATATATTTAATCACATATTTCTACAGTGGTTTTGCTTCTATGGCATTACGGGCCCTGACTGGTATTGTGACCAGTGAATGAAACTGTCAGTGTGGTAATTGCCCAATATTTATTATAGTAACATTTTTGGTGAACAAATTTTTGTATTGGAGGACTGATTAGCATTAGCGACAGCAGAGAGTCATTTGATCAAGGCTTTCACAGAAGAGTTCTAACCTTTAGTGGCTGCAGTTTCTCTGAGCACCACTAGAGGGCTAAAGAGACCACAGAACGAACACAAACGACTGGGACTTGTGAAGTGAATGACACTGTCTGCAGCCTCTTCTTACAGGTGTAAACATGATTCTAAATTCATGATAGTTTACACTGTTTCAGGATCCAAAATGGGCTTGAGACTAATACGATGAGCCGCGCACTATAAACCAAACCAACAGGTTGTCTTACAAATAATGCCGCTGTTGGTTCTGTTAAGATAGTGTTTTTATGATATGAATGACAGGCAGAATAATACCAATATTGAACCCTAACTGGAACAAAATTTAGACTCTCGTATTTCAAATTAGGCAATCCCACTGAGTGGAGGGGTCTTAAATGGGTGTGTCAGTTCAAAGGCTGAAATTTGGCATGCATTCAATTTACATTTCACCAGTCATGTAAAATCCAATTTTAATAATGTCTCTATTAAGGATCCACGATTATATCTGTTTAATCCCTTTAAGTGGTATGCATCTAATGAGCCCGGCTCTCTTTTTTTTTTTTCTCCTTCTAATTGACTTTATCAGTAGTCATTTAGAATTCAAATTCAATCTGTGATTTGCTTTTTCTATTTCTGTGTCTCGAATGCAGTGACAGTGTTAACAGCTGCTTTGTGATTTAAGTTAAAAGACACGTCTGCTTCTGTTCCAGGAGACCTGACTCACCGAGCCTGTATGTATGGCAATATGGTCAGCTCTTGAAGAGAGTGACAATATCAATGCAATCACGAGAAGCACGAGAGTCTGGAGAAGGAGGCTGCCGTCGGCACTGAGAAACATCTTGGACATGTTCCAGCAGTAATGGTGGTGAACATGACTGAGGACACAAACTGTCATTTCGTAGCACTGACTCACAACTCAAGCCCTTCATAGACGTCAGTGAAAACAAGCGTGTTCTGTTGTGTTTACGCCTGACAAGCAATTATTGGAACAGCCGGCATCAGGCCGGAATAAAAGAGGAGAATGACATTTTTGCTTTGCCTGTTATTTTACACGTCGGTGTTCACTAGCACACGGTTACTAATGCACTGTGACATACTGATGTTCTGCTCCACACAATTCTTCTGCAAAGGCGCTGGACCGTCCATCATGATGGTGGACTTCGTTAGCTTTGCAAGTCACATGAGGACAGAGGAGTGATGGAATCAGAGTTGTCTACCGATCATTCAGCACCATGGAGAGAAGCAGGAAAGGACGGAGATAGAGAGCGCTTTGAGACGTTTCAGCACCACAGACAGCGCACAGCGAAAGAGGTCGTCTCTGCCGTCCTCCGGTGGCCACACGGAGGACTTTTTACTTCTTTTTCATTGTTCTCCAAAGGTGTGACATTTTTTTTAATTAATGAATAAATTAAACTAATTAATTGAAGTAACATAGTTTTGAATTTGGCCGTTCAAAGCCTTAAAAAAGGGTAGTTTAATTAATCTGCATGTAAGTCCAGTTCAACACCAGTGCAAACTTCAACCTCAATAATAAACATGAATAGTTAACAGTTAAATTAATACCTTGACACTGATCATTAGCATCTTTCTAAAGGTAGATTTATGGCAGAGCTGTTGTTTTGGATTGTCGAGAGAGCTTTTATAGGTGTGTCTCATGAAGTAAATATTAACATTCAAACAAAAGCAAAACCACAAGTGTACACAACGAGCCACATGTTTTGATCTGTGAAATGTTTATGTATATATGGCTTCAAAACTGAGTAAATTATTAACAAGAATAAGGACAAATTATAAGAAGATGTAGAAAAATGTGTAAGAAAAGAGTGTGATTAGGTTCTGTAAGTAAGTAACACGAGAAAAAGGGAGTTAAAACACTGTGTGACAAACAGACAGGAATTGTAAAACAGAGAAGATAAGATAAGTCCTGGAGCAAAGATAGGGAGGCAGCCAGTTGAGTGTTTCAAGAGGCGAGAGCCAGGGCAGAATGGAGAGGGAAGGAGAGATCGTGTCATTCATCCAGTTATCAGTGAAAGGTCAAGCTAGTCATTAGAGCAGAGCGAGGCTGTTGGAACTGACAGGCTCTGGATGGAATATCCACACACACACACACACACACACACACACACACACACACACACACACACGCACACACACACACGCACTCTTTCCTATGTAGAGGTTAATGTGGATCACATCGTGGTTGCACACAAAGGGAGCATGGCTGAACATTTCAATTGCATTTAATTAAAGTCAGGTAGAAATACCAGTTTAATGCTATTTACTCTGACTGTTTTCAGCCTGAACAACAACAAGGACAACATAAGACTAAGTCCTCACCAGTCTCATGTCACGGTGGTCTCTTTACCCTCCTTGCTCGCTTCATGCACTGTCATTGTAAATATTAATTGGGTTCTGATCGACACACAAAAAGAGGACGGGCCAGTACAGGCGAGGGAAGAGGGGAGAGGAAGGAAAGACTAATGAATGCAATACCCACGGCAGTAGATACACTCTCGTCTGCACGCACACACAAAGAGGACTCAGCTGACAGCTGTTAGATGGTGTATTGATTTGTCCTCGGTCTGCACGTCGGCCTGCCAGAACTTGTCAGAATATTGAAAGAAAGAGAGCTTGAGAGAGGCAAGAGAGACAGTGAGACAGATTAAAGAGAGGGAGGCAGAGAGAGAGAGAGAGAGACAGAGAGAGAGAGAGAGAGAGAGAGAGCTAAAGGTCAAGAGGAGAGTTTTGACCAACCGAATCCTGCTTTGTTCTTGTTTTCCTTTTGAATTTATCCGTCTGAATGTTGATGTTCTATTTATCTGAGAAAGTTAACTTACCGAGATCTGAACACTGCGACGTCAGATAGGGTCGGAAACACAAGCTGTTAGACCATCATCCAAGTTTTACATCAAACCCCACTTTGGTCAAACGTATTTGGTAGCATTACTGCCGTGACAGTCCATGTGTTATCATAGCCGCTAGAAATGATGGCCAAAGCTACAAAATTATGACCCAAGTCATAATAAAAATATATAAATTATAGGGCTACTTTAAGATTAGGTTTTTTTTTTTTTTTGTAACTGTTAGGACACAAACATGGGAACAAAAACACCCGTACACTGCTGTCACCTCCTCCTCGTATTCTTCAGTGTGTACGACTAACAAGACTTTGCTTGAAGATGGTTTTTAGTGGGTGAAACATCTCTCTGTTCAGACCTGAGAACCAGAACAATGAGGGGAAAGTGGCAGCGCTTCAGAATGGCTTGTTTTTTTTTGATTTCCAAATTCACGTTTGGAACAAAATGAACAAGAAACGTGAACAGACAGGCGTCTGTCTTTGACATCAGCCTCAGCTGCACTCTGTGTTTAGTGCTTATAAGAACATACTAGCATGCTAACACACTAAAGTAGCAAGTCATTGTTAGCGTAGAGCTTTTCATTGAGTGGGAAACTAGCTTGAACACGTACTAACACGTTAGTATGTGTGTGTCATGTAATATAATACAATATGATATAATATATAACTTAAATCAATGAAATCCAGTCCTGTGATAACGTACCACCTGATGAAACAGTCTAAATGTCAAGAATAAAAAAAGCAATGTGAGTGAAGAGAGAGTGACGCATCATATATGCAAACAGTAGTCGACGCAATACCAATATATCTGTAAATTAATCTGTAAATGTACTTTTACCATCAAGTCAAAGTGAGAAAAAAAATACAAACCAGGTCAGAGCAGGACGAATAACGGTGAACTAGTGTGTTCTCTCTGTATCAGTTCATAAGGACGAAATGAATGTGAGGCCAGTGTGTCATCATTCATTGTGAAATGGTCACATTTAATGGTTGAAACCTGTCATTGTATATACATCTATAAAAAAGACCCCAGGTACAGGTTACGACATTCTACTGCTAATACATACATTATTATTATTATTAAATAATAAACTTTTTGTTCAATGTTAAAGTTACATATCATAGTTTACAAAATATGAGCAAGGAGAATTAAGCCATTATTAATGTCTGAAAGAAAAAAACAACTAAAATCCTATATGTGTGTTTGTATTATTTGTCCATAAGATAAAAAAATACAATAAAACACATCAATATTCCTTTGAATAACATAATATTAACTGGTGATATTGGCTATTGAAATGTAAACTGCAAAAAGACATTTTTTTTTTTTTTTTTATGTTTGTAAAGGCGTCAGAATTCGGGAAGCAAACCGTTCTGTGTTATTCTATTTTACAGCACAGAGCAGAACTGAAAACCAACAGAGATCGTCTCGATGTTTCAATAACCAACTTCGTCGTCGAGCCAAAACAAATGGGTGGGCAAACAACTGTTCAGTCTCAGATCCACTTATCTATTTATTTTACAATCCAGGTCCTCTTTGCCAGTCGTTGAAAGCGGAGTGTAAAGCTAATCGTGTAAATAAGCCAGACTACGGTGACTGAACTCTCCGGTGTTCAGTCCTCAAAATCGAACAGAACAACTCGCTCCGTCAGCTTGATTCAGTCGTTGGCAGATTCAGAGTCTGATTGAGTATTTGTCTGGCTTCTTTGATAAATGGCAGGTTTACACAAAATGGGAGCTGCAGGTTTCCTCGGACTCGTTCCAAGTTTCATTTTTCTACTGTTTGAGTTGGCATCAATTTGGTGTTGTGCGCACACACACACACACACACACACACACACACACACATACACACACACATATATATAACTTTCTGGGGTTTTCAACCCACGACGAAGGCAGACACGGGCTTCAGGAAGTTCAGTGAATTGTTTGGGAACCGTTTTGTTTGGGGGCGAGTTGAGTCTTTGGCATGATGATTTAGCTGTATGGGGACTGCTACGGTTACTATACACACAAACACACTGTATGTGTGTGTGTGTGTGTTCGTCTGTACGGTGCTGAAATTTCAGAAGAAAGTGAAAATAAATTCATAATCAATAAAAAAAAAAAAAAAGGACGAAAAGGTAATGGGGAGATTTTTTTTTTTTGTTGTCGTCTGAAGAGTCGATTTTCTTGATCTGAAGAGGAGATTCCCAAACCAAACTGTTGTCTGCCAAACAAAGTCTGCTGTGGCCAACCAAAGCCACAAGGGGGTAATACAAGACTGTTTATGCTGATATCACTGCTGTAGTTGTTGTTGTTGTTGTGGTGGTGGTGGTTGGTGCTGCTCCTGTTGGTGCTGCTGCTGCTGCTGCTGTTGTTGTTGTTGTTGCTGTTGCTGTTGTTGCTGGAGCCGCTTTCAAAAAGCTCCTCTGAAGAATTTCTTCGTCTCCATTTATCAAAAATGCTAAATGGCATCATCATCGTCTAGTTTCATGTCTAAGTAATCTCGGTGAGTAACTGAGTGATGGACAGAAATGATCAATGCACTGTATCCTGGAAACATGTGCAAAATAGAAAAAAGACCAGCCTCCTCCTCCTCTTCTTCTTCCTCCTACTCCCTTCAGCAATACGACATTTACATCTAGAGAGAAACGGACAAAAGCAACAAATTAGGCATCACAAGCTGCACCTCAACAAACAATGGGATCATCTGTTTCGTCGATCTTGTTTTAGACACATCCCTTATGTATTAGTTAGTAGTTGTACTGGTTGTATATGTCTGGTTGTAGATAATCTTTCTGTCTTTTTACCAAAGCAAAAGAACCAATTCCCAACCAAAGGCCATCTCAAGGTAAACTGACACGCCAGACGCTTTGTTGCACAGAAGCATCTGAGAAGCCGTCATTGGAAACTGTTTGGAAAAGGGCAGGAACTGTCAAAAGATACTTGGCAGCTGGTTGGATGGACCATCTGTCCATCAAACTCTTACTGAAGCGAGACGGGAAAAGCTCTTCACGGTTGTTCTTCTTTACACGAAGAAATACTCTCCAGTTCAGACGCAGCATCCGCGCTAACCTCATCAGGAACCACCATTGTTGTGTTAGAACATTTAACCTTTTTGGGCCTTAAACAGTTCTCTAAATTAAACCATGTGAGAGGTTTAGAGGGGATACGTCTCTTTGGTGGAACCACTGGTCTACTCCTCAACTATCCATTGTATTTCATATAATCGTCAAATATTTGAATGTTTCCTTCTGTACTGCACTGGAGCAGAAGTATAAACTCGCATTGACCTGTAGCACAGACACACATTGTGATGAGAGCTAGCACTGTGTGTTAACATAACATAACAGATTCCCAGCTGGACTCGCTGTAGTACAGCCTATGATAGAATGACCAAGAAATTCATCCTCCAGTGGTTCAAATGAGCTGCAGGTGTTCAGTTAGAGATGCAGCCAAGTTTAATGTTATTTGGTTAAAGTGTTATTATAGGGGCGCTGTTTGGCAGCGTTCCTTCTTCGGATCAGATAGGGGGCAAAAACCATTACAGCGAACCGTGACATTCAGCATTTCAACATCCATTGTTCAACGTCTACATCATCGGCAGGAGATGTGCTATTACGGCATGATTTGTGGAGTAAAACTTGTAAAATTAATGAAATGGGACAGCCTTGCATTGAATTCTACCTCAATCCCTTCAGGGGCTCGGCAGAAAAATATGAAGAAAAACACCCTGCTGGGTCATAAAACAAACTCAATCGTTGTTGCTCTCGTTCTGTTAAACGAGCTCCTGACGTCAATAGATAGGCATCGACTTGCCAATATGTGACTGAATGACTGAATTAATGAATTCAAAGTCGAGGGGTTTGTAGACTCATTACAAGAAGAGTGTGTGAGTGTGTGTGTGTGTGTGTGTGTGTGTGTGTGTGTGTGTTTGCTCACCACATGAAAAGCAGCAGCATTCCTAACAGCAAAGGGGAGAAAAATGTGAGGAGTCTTGCAGCTCTGCCCACTGGAGGTTCAGCCTTTTGTGGTGCGTTGGAGGACGGGATGGGGGAGGTCTTAGTCTCTGGAAAAAAAAACAATCGGAAAACACGATAAACCTTACTGAGCAAATTATAAGGAACCTCCTCCTAATCCTAACTCTTTTCCTTTGGTTCTTCTTTCCTGTTTTCTTCATACAGTGTGACACAATCATTTGTTCCTAAGGGGCAAAAATACTCAAAAACGTCGTATTGATGAATGGACACCGAAAAGTACTCATCACACCGGGAAGAACCAAACAGAAAGGAGAATACAGTGCAGAGTGGAATCAATTCTAATCTGCAAGCGCAGTCAATATGGGACTTGTCAAAGCAGTTATGAAGTGAAGTCTTTCTGAAACCCCGGGGAAACGGAGAGAGAGAGAGGGAGAGAGAGAGAGAGAGAGAGAGAGAGACGGTCTAACACACACTTTGAAAATCTACCCATCTACACACCCATAATGAGCTGTATATTTAGACCGTCTTCAGTTCCATTTAAGTCCTTTGAGTGCGCTGAGACTTGACTTCCTGAAGACCTCACATGAATTGAGACTTGAAAGCAATAACCTTTATGTCCTGGTAACATTTCAGAGCAGCAAATCAATAACAAAACAATAATAATCATTTAAACTTTAAGCTGAAAAACTGCCGTTTCCAGCTGAATACGGTTATGTTAATGTGTATGGGGCGGGTCCTTAACAGCTGGTGGCAAACATAAATATGCTGGAAATGACGATGTGCTTAAGCCGTTTTAGTGCTTTTGGATTTTACATAACATGACAAATAAAAATATCCCAGTTTAATGTTTTATTAAAACGGGTGCAGGCAGCACAGAAGATATTAACTCACGCATATTGTTTGTAGCTCAGTCTTGAACCCGCTGCATTTTTGTTGCTGGAGAGAGAATATGATTTCCCTCTCCTTCTAATTAATGACTTTTGTGTAGCACTGTGTTGGGAGTCAGGAAGAGGCAGCCAGGTGTGAAATAGCCAGAGAGAGAGAGAGAGAGAGAGAGAGAGAGAGAGAGAGAGAGAGAGAGAGAGAGAGAACTAGGACACATTAACCATGTTCAGCAGCTCTGTGCGATCCTTTCCTGCCTGCAGCACAACATTTTGCTTTGGAGTGGTGGCGGAAATAAAAAATTATGCAGACATAATGTGATGGCGACGAGGAGAGACAGTTATGGGGTGTACGTTGATGTAACGAGGTAGTCGGGGACAGGGAGACATGACAATGATGTGAGGAGGAGATAGATGAACAACAGCGGGGAAGAGAAACAGGTGAAGAGAGGGAGCAGAGCAGAGCAGGCAGGCAGAGAAGTGAGGGGGAGATGAGGAGAAGAAAGAGAAAACAACAGCGATGGGTGAAGATTGGAAAAGAGGAAGAGAAGATAATACGATTAAGTTCCCTTTAAGGTAAAGTTGAAGTTTGAGGCTTTAGGATATTTAACTGTAAAGACGATTGTAAGAAAATCAACATCTGTGATCATCCATGCGGTCCCCATTTCAACATTTTCTCTTAATAACACACCCACTGCAGACACACAGGACAGACGACTCCTGGATAAACACTGCTGTAGCCTTATCTTATTTATGGCTGTGGGTTTTATTGCTCTATGCCCATGAGCCTCAATTACCGTCGTTACTGTATGAAGAAGGAGCCGGAACGAGGCGCCAATCACAGCCGCAGTAAATACAAAATACGAAAACAAACCAGAACTAAACGAGACAAAAACAGAGTCAGCGATCCCAAATTCATCCAAAATTGACCTCTTGCTCCTAAAGCGAGTTGATTTAACCTGCATTTATTTTCAGATATCTACAAAGCCTACACTGCAGCTTTTACGTGCCCTCGGCGGAGCACACGCCTGAATTTTAGGATTCATGTTTTGTATCCAAATGCACCTTGGGAGTTGTAGTTAAGGCTCGTACATTCATTTTTTTTTTTTAAAACTAAATGTTTATACTGCTGCTTCTTTTTCGTGTCCATTGCAACTGTGGCAGAGCTCCAACTATGCCAATCGCCCAACACTGTTTACGTAGAAACTGACCGATGATTGAACGCATGAAATGACACCTGCCTTCTTAATACTCTCTGTCACCTCAAAGACATAATGTCGTAGGAATAAGTAGTGGTTTTCCTGTGAAGTGGAGCCAGCATTTAGCAAAGAGGACCTTAAAGAACCTCAGCATTTGCTTCAACATTTAGCTGCGGTTTCTGCTTATTAAGCAGAAACTTGTGAGCATTTATAAATAGATGTAGACATGAGGGATATTAGACGTGATATCTAGTGTTGCCTGTTTGGTGCGAGACAGTGTCCAGTTTCTGTCTCACGGAGTGGGCGAGGCAGACACTTATATCTTCTTAGATGGCTGCAACACTAAGGATGGCTGCAACTTTTTAAAGCCTCGACTGCGTCCGCTTTTTACTTCGTGGAATGTGGGATATGGTCCAAATCACTGAGGGATTTCTAAACGTCGCCTGTCTGTCACTGGGCTTTTACTTTTGGAGTGGAATCAGGCTGTTGATGCCAGGAAACAGAGCCGGCACGTAAAGGCAACTCTCCATGAGGTACGGGCGACCTGTTCCCTCTGATGCACGAACGCAGAAAACAAACAAACAAAAATAAAAAATGGAGGAAGAAAAACATGTGGCAGACGTTAAGACAGCAGAAAGACAGAAAGGAAATGGGGAAAGAGCGACTGTGTTTTTAGACTGTGAGCTACACGATCAATAAGTCACAGGAAGTCATTTCATTTCCTATTCGACTGAGCAGCCAAGAAATATTGGTCAGTGCGTCGATGTTAACAAGCTGGTCAGCTGGAAAAAAGTTGTCTCCTTGTGTGTTTATTGGTCCTGTTGTGGACAGGAAGTATGATATTTTCCTGGTTTCCCTGCAAATGGGATTCAAATTAATGTGCATTTTTTCCAATTAGAGAGTGCAAACAGAATAATTACTAGTTTGACTTTTTAAATGTGTGACAGAGTCCCTGTCTGGACTTGAATAAATTGTGTTGTGTTACGTGTAAACTAAATAAACTGCATTTATTTTACACCAGAGGGACAAACTAAAAACTAAATCATGGAGAAATGGGGTAAAAGCATCAATGGGAATGACAACCAAACCCCGTGGTCACTTCATTGGTATTAACAAAGCAGTTACAACAGATGCAATCAGTCGTCCAGCAAGTAACATCTGTAAAGAAGGGGGCAAAAGGGCCAGAAAAAGAGATAAGTACGAAGGGTGAGGTGACGAAAGATAAGAGTAGGAGAGAGTTGAGTGATCAATAGACAGAGACGTGAGAGGAACAGAGAAAGAAAAAGACTGAAAGAGAGACCTGGAAGGGAGAAAAAGAGCATGAGAGAACGGGACGAGGAGAGAGAGAGAAGGGAAGCAGAGAAGCTGCAGCTGGATTGAGAGGAGGCATGATGAGAATCCCAATAACCTCCTGTTCTTTACTCAAGAACAAGAATAATACACTGTGAACTGAGTCAGTGTTTGTGTGTGTGTGTGTGTGTGTGTGTGTGTGTGTGTACACTGCATGTTGTCAGAAGAAGGCACTGTGTATGTGTGTATTTATATGTGTGTGTGTGTGTGTGTGTGTGTGTGAGAGAGGGACTGTTATGCATGCTGCATGTTCTATGTGTGCTATTCAGCATGTGTTTGTGTGTTTTAAGGCATGCGTAAGCACATTCAGTGTTGACTGTGACGATCTGTGCGCAGTGCTGCTGATGACCAACAGGAGTCACTGTTGGACTGTAAAACTGTTGAGAAACGTCAACGGACGGCCAGCGTGATGAGAGAAAGACAGGTAGACACACTGAATCTTTTCTTAGAACCGTTTCAAATTGGGTTCATGTTGTCAGTGAATCACAGCTTTAGGATATTAATTCTCTTCTTTGCTTTTTTTGTACTTGACGGATGTAAAAGCCATGTTGCACGGTTGATAAATAAAGTTTGCTCAAGTGAATTTATCAATATGTTTGACATGCAGTGGCGTAGGTTTGGATTCAGGGCTTTAAGTTAGGTCAGGGGTTCAACCAAACTGCTTGTATGTGCATGTCCTTTCAGGGTGCAACAATCTCCACCCATCACATGGTCAGGCCCAAATGTGCGTGGCCTTTGAGACACAATTCTGGTTAAAAAAAGACAGAATTTGTGCGAGCAACACTATGTAAATCTTTAGGATGGACCAGTTGTGTGGTGCATTATAGTTACATTTGGTGGTATGACTGGTATAAGTCAGGAGCTGTAACAAATCCGTTGACACTTGAATAATCCAGATTATTTCAACGGCCATTGGTTGAAGGTCTCAGTTTGTTGCAGTGACGCAGAAGCGTACTTAGGGTGTGGTCAGTACACCATGACATCACTATAGGGTTTGGTTGTAGGTGCAAAAGCACACTCTTGCATTACAAGAGACAGCAACGTGGCGACACAGCCATACAAAGTAGCTTTTAACCACAAACAAAACACCTTTATTTACAAGATTTTGCATTAAAGTTCTGTTTTCGATATCATAATAAAAGTGTTTGCTCGTAGCCTGATATGATGGTGTAGATTACCACTTCCTGCTGTACATTTGCCAGATCACAGCAGGACTGCAACTGAAGCCGTTGTGGAATGAGCCCACTCTTTTTCAGTGTTTATTCATTTAAAACGTGTCCTTTCACAAGCGCATTGCTCTTCCAGCGTGATCAGAGAGAACAGAACCAAAGACCTGCAATTGGATGCCTTGTTCAGAGACCAGCAGCGCGGGGACAGATTTCGACTGGAGACATCCTTGAATTTTGCCACAAGGGGTGCCAACAAGGTAATTCCTTGAGATCGTTTTTGTCCTTGCGTGTACGAGTATGTGTGTGTGTGTGTGTGTGTGTGTGTGTGTGTCAAGGGACGCACAGAATATAATAATCTGTAGTGAATTTAATGTCAAATGATCATTTCTCATGCATAAATAAAACGTAGAAAGTGATCTGAGGCTGTAGGACGAACGTGAGCGTTTTTTAAAAGATGGCGCGGCGTTTCCCTGAGGCCTTGTTCGGGCGCTCAGGTTGATGTGTGTCGATTTGTCTCGAGGCTGCTGGATCTTGTAGCTTAAGCTGCGATAAAAGTTCAAGGCTATCAAACGCTTATAGTGTACTCAATTTAATGATAAAGAAAGTTATTAACCAAACTTAATTTCATACCTATCTGGCTCAGGACATTTAATGCGTGACGGCCGTGGGCGGAGAGAACAATGCTCAAAACATTAGAGGAATACTATATTATCATCTTAATGATTTCTTCACAACTGACAAAAAGCAAACAGCATTATAGAGATACTATTGTAATAATTCCACATACATACAGTCACACACTAAGCCCATCGTCACTCTATCTTTATCAATCTCCTACTCTCCTTGAACTGGTCAATTTGCATATTTGGGGAGTTAAAAAGTGTATCATTAACTATTCATAACAAGCCATCTCACTACATCACAGGCTACTGTTAGACACCAATTTGCATTTCGCCTCTTTCTCATCTTTATTCTGTCCTTCTCATGCAAACCTTTTAGCCACATTAGCAGTCAGCAGCAGGGGTCCACCACTTACGTCCAGACTGAAAATATCACAACAACCATTGGGTGGGTACAGACGTGCATGGTGCCCAGAGGATGACCCTCATTGACTTCACTGATTACTTTTCCAGTGAAATACTAGATGGATTGGTACTGAATTCTGGACAAACATTTTGTATTTTCCTTTGACTTTTTCTATTGTGCAACCAATGAGGTTTGTATCCGTGGTTTTGAGTGAAATGTTTCAATAACGAGTGGATGAATTTCCGTGACATTTGGTAAACACATTCATGTCTCCCACAGGAGGAATTGTAAGCACTTTGGTGATCCTCCAACACTTTGGTTTATGACCAAATATATTCATTCAGAAATTGAAATCCGCTGCATCAGTTCAGCCAGTCAGACTTTTAAATGTGTTTCTGACTGAGTGTGTCTTTTAATGTGGAACGTACGACATGCATTGGGAAACCTTCATCAAAGAAAGCCCAGCACAAGAACACGGTCCTTCAATCTTGACAGTGTGGATTAGAAAATGTTCATCTCAGTCAGTACAGTGCCGACGCTGATCACATCCCAACCCAGCTGACTTATGTCACCGACTCTGAAAGCGACCAACAGGTAAGAATAAAAGGAACGGGCTTTAAGTGAGGCTGTAATTTACCGGTGGGAAAGTCCACTTCGGTTGTCGAAGTAATCTGCTCTTCAATCCAGGGCGTAGCGTGGACGGCAACACTCCAGTCACTCCATGTTCCGATCTCTGTGTCCTTGGCAGCCACCTGTTGAACACAAGGACAGTGTTCAGCAAATTAGAAGCATTCATTAATACGCTTACATTTAATTTGAATAGTCAGTAGTGCAAGAACAAGGCCGTATCAACTAAAAACATGAAGCATAGAGCAATACATATATGAATAAACAAATACATTTCTAGGTGTATATTTTGATTTTATTTGTTTCTGATGGATCCAAATTGTTTCCGATGGTGGATTGTTTTAGGTCAGGTAAAATGGCAAGACAGGAGACGTTACCTGGATGATGTATTCCTTCCCAGCATAGGCGTCGGTGATGGTGTGGGAAGTGCTGTCAGACAGCTCCACCTAAACCAGCACAGGAGACAGCAGGTGGTCAGTTTGCATGACGGACCAGCGCACTTGGGGAATGTTCAGTGAGTTAAATCTATACATATAGTAGTTAACCAAACACATGTATAAATATATATAAATACCTTCTGTCTGAATGGATTATATGGCGCTAGTGATACCAAATGTTCCAGTCATAAGGTAACAAGTAACTTTGGTCAGAATGTACCCTTCTACCTATAGGTCCACCTATAAATGATGATAGCCTGAGCCTTTCATGTTTAATGACGCGTAGATTCAGCCGTTTCAATACAGTACACAACTTGTATTCAGCGCTTATTTATTAATAACAGACCTCTCTTTCATCATTATTCTGTGCATAGGTCAATTTCGTTGCTTTATCCTCGCGGTGTTTTACATTTCACTGTTGAAGTGATTGAACCTCGATGGCTCCCCCCCCCCCCCCCCCCCAGCCTCCGCACGCATACCGACAGTCAGACACACTTGCAAAATACCAGTGGAGTAATTGATGATTATCCTAGAATGCTTTGGCATCAATGCCACATAATTGTATAACACAATGAAATGCATGCCAACATTTGAAAGCCTTTTGTGCACACGTTAATTTGCAGAGCGCAATGAATGAATGAACAAAAATGCATGAGAGGATGATTTGCTGCCTCTCTAATTCACGGTTAATTGTGTGTGTGTGTGTGTGTGTGTGCACATGTGTTTTTGTTTGCCTTCAGCTTGTCTGAAAGACTCAAGGAAAAATTGGGAGAAGGAGGTGTGATGCATTTTCTACTCCTAAAGTTGAATTAAATGATTTATGGACATGCCTATTGCCTTCTGCAGTCTACCAGTGCAACACGACACATGCATGCACACACACACACACACACACACACACACACACACACACACACACACACACACACACACACCTACAGTAGGTATTCAGACTGAATCTAGAGCTTGAGGTTATCTGAAGTTCTTTATTGTACTAACTTAGCAAGTATTTTTTTTTTTATTGCGTCAGCCTATATAGTAAACACAAACTCAATACATTTACCTCATTTCAACAACACTACCAAAGCATTTTGGAAGAGCAGACATTTCTCTTATCTTTAGAGAACGACAGCAGAGTAAATCTGCTTTTCTTCTACGTAACAAACGGGTGATTGACCGTGGTCATCTTGATAATCTTGAATTGTTGGTGCACATCTAGCTCAATCTGTCTTCTGAAATTGTTTTTATGGTAATGTGTGCCAGTAATGGTGAATGGAATTCGTATGAATGGTATAAACAATCACATCTGTGCGAAAATGTAAACTTATAAACCTAAAAATCTGATGCACAATTTCAGAGACAATTTATATCAGATTACCCTGATGACACTAACTGAATGTGAGTCCGTGTATTTCTTTATGGACGTGATGGCCAAAACTACAAAAATAAGACCAGAAGTTATAATAAAACAGAACTGTCCTTCTAAATATTCTCGATATCTCCGGCGCTGCTGAGAAGAGTCTGTGATTTGTGATTAAAAACCACTCACACACCATATCATTTTTGCTAACCACCAGCCGTAACCAAGCCTCCGATTGGAGTTTCCCTTTTAGTTCTTCAGGATGTGAAGAACTAACATCCCCCCCCCCCCGTACATCCCCAGCGTCTGTGCCTCCTCTGTCTTCCTGTAATCGGTCTCTCATCGCTCACCCTCTCTGTAAAGTTGCCCCCTCTGTTTTCAACTTTGCCTTCACAGCCTCTCTCTATCTGCTCCGACTCTTTGTCTCTCGCCCCCTCTCCCTCTGTTTGGAGGGAAGTTCAGGCTTTGTCTTCCTAACCGAGCGCTACATTTATAGGCTTAATTTCATTAGTGGAATGCGATAGTCCAAGTGTTGTGTGTGTGTTACATGTTGCCGACGAGTGCTGTGTGTGTGTGTGTATGGCGTGTGTGCATGTATGCGTTAACAGACGTGTGCGCAGCCTTTGAGGTTGAAACTTCCACTGTTTATGTGTCGTCCAACCAGCGTATCGAACCATAGCTTCTATCAGCATTCCTTCCTGACTCTGATGCGTGTGTGTGTGTATGTGTGTGTGTGTTTGCATACTAATGTCTACCGTGTGAAAGCTTGTGAAAGTTCAGCCAGACACGTACGTCTGTTTGATTCCGCGTGTTCATGTAATTCTGTGCATGTGCCTTCATATTGTTGCATGTGT